>NC_047120.1:48574383-48856883 GCF_902500255.1 Thalassophryne amazonica | reverse complement strand
TTCCCTCAAATATTGTTCACAAACCAGTCTAAATCTGTGATAGTGAACACTTCTCCTTTGCTGAGATAATCCATCCCACCTCAAAGGTGTGCCATACCAAGATGCTGATTAGACACCATGATTAGTGCACAGGTGTGCCTTAGACTGTCCACAATAAAAGGCCACTCTGAAAGGTGCAGTTTTGTTTTATTGGGGGGGGGGATACCAGTCAGTATCTGGTGTGACCACCATTTGCCTCATACAGTGCAACACATCTCCTTCGCATAGAGTTGATCAGGTTGTCAATTGTGGCCTGTGGAATGTTGGTCCACTCCTCTTCAATGGCTGTGCGAAGTTGCTGGATATTGGCAGGAACTGGTACACGCTGTCGTATACGCCGGTCCAGAGCATCCCAAACATGCTCAATGGGTGACATGTCCGGTGAGTATGCCGGCCATGCAAGAACTGGGACATTTTCAGCTTCCAAGAATTGTGTACAGATCCTTGCAACATGGGGCCGTGCATTATCCTGCTGCAACATGAGGTGATGTTCTTGGATGTATGGCACAACAATGGGCCTCAGGATCTCGTCACGGTATCTCTGTGCATTCAAAAATGCCATCAATAAAATGCACCTGTGTTCTTCGTCCATAACAGATGCCTGCCCATACCATAACCCCACCGCCACCATGGGCCACTCGATCCACAACATTGACATCAGAAAACTGCTCACCCACACGACGCCACACACACTGTCTGTCATCTGCCCTGAACAGTGTGAACCGGATTCATCCGTGAAGAGAACACCTCTCCAACGTGCCAAACGCCAGAGAATGTGAGCATTTGCCACTCAGTCGGTTACAACGAGGAACTGGAGTCAGGTTGAGACCCCGATGAGGACGACGAGCATGCAGGTGAGCTTCCCTGAGACGGTTTCTGACAGTTTGTGCAGAAATTCTTTGGTTATGCAAACCAATTGTTTCAGCAGCTGGCTGGTCTCAGATGATCTTGGAGGTGAACATGCTGGATGTGGAGGTCCTGGGCTGGTGTGGTTACACGTGATCTGCGGTTGTGAGGCTGGTTGAATGTACTGCCAAATTCTCTGAAACGCCTTTGGAGACGGCTTATGGTAGAGAAATGAACATTCAATACACGAGCAACAGCTCTGGTTGACATTCCTGCTGTCAGCATGCCAATTGCACGCTCCCTCAAATCTTGCGACATCTGTGGCATTGTGCTGTGTGATAAAACTGCACCTTTCAGAGTGGCCTTTTATTGTGGGCAGTCTAAGGCACACCTGTGCACTAATCATGGTGTCTAATCAGCATCTTGATATGGCACACCTGTGAGGTGGGATGGATTATCTCAGCAAAGGAGAAGTGCTCACTATCACAGATTTAGACTGGTTTGTGAACAATATTTGAGGGAAATGGTGATATTGTGTATGTGGAAAAAGTTTTAGATCTTTGAGTTCATCTCATACAAAATGGGAGCAAAACCAAAAGTGTTGCGTTTATATTTTTGTTGAGTGTGTGTGTATGTATATGTGTGTATGTATATGTGTGTATGTATATATATGTATGTATGTATGTATATGTATGTATGTGTATATATATATATATATATATATGTATGTATGTATATGTGTGTATGTATATGTATATGTATGTATGTGTGTGTGTGTCTCAATATTGTAACAGTTATTCCGATAGTGGTTGAGTTTCCTCAGTAGTTTTGGCTGGTATTGTGACAGTTATTAACAATAGTGATTGCAACATAGGACAAACAGTAGATCTGTTTATGACAGTCTTCACCTGTTAAGTAGTGAACAAAGGAAGTCCTCCAGATTTCTGAGTGTTTAAACCTCATTTCCATCCCTCCTGGTCTGAGTCATTATTTAAGCCTGGTAGACGCTGCATTTTTCACATCAACTTGGTTGGATCCAAATCATTATAAATTTTGTCTGAATTTCTAACCAACTGTTGGATATTAGATGTCCTGTTTGATCAGCATCCCAGCGTTAATTTTTCTGCTGGAGCGAGTCACGATTTGGCTGTCGGACACTCGGGTGGGTTTTTGCCATGTCAGATATTTAGACCAACTGTACCGAGGTGCCTGAGTTCATCTGTGTGATGGGAGCTAGCACGAGTAACCATAGTAACCGCACAGCACCCTTGCTTTCAGTCCTTTCTGTACAGATAAGTTGTTAGAATGAAAGTGGAATTGTTAATGCAAAAACAAGTGGAGGTTCCGTTTAAACGTATAGATGAATGATCGCGTCACAGTGTACAGACTGCACGTGGAGGTGATGAAGGTGTTCACAATTACTATGAGATCAGGGGAATCTGGCAGTGACGGAAGGTTGATTCAGTGTGGGAACAACCAAACTGATATTTTAGTTGGTGTTTTTGAATTTTTTTTAAAAGTTTGTGTTGATGAATAACTCAAGCAGTGGATATAAAATACACCATTACCCCACTGCATTAGTCCAGTCAAATAATTTTATTCCCATCCTCGTCAAACATGTTCACTGTTAACACCACCGACATTGGGAGGTTTGTGTGTGTGTGTGTGGTGTGTGTGTGTGTGTGTGTGTGTGTGTGTGTGTGTGTGTGTGTGTGTGTGTGTGTGTGTGTGTGTGTGTGTGTGTGTGTGTTTTGTGGACCTGGTTGACATTTTAAATGACTTTCTTGCTGATGAGGCCCATTTTAAAGAGTACAAACCTGGCTTTGCTCACATAGCAGGCATCATTTTAAGGTGGGAATGTGCTTAGTTTATCTTCACCATGGTGTGTAGTTAAGTAAAAAGTTATAGTTGCGCAGACTAGTGCAGCAAATCGTATTATTAGTGGGCTTTTTTTATTTTTATGCACCTGCTCAACAAATTTGGAGGGCATTATGTGTTCACCCCATCTGCCCTGGTGTTTTATTTATTTAACCTTTATTTAACCAGGTTAGTCTCATTGAGATCGAGATCTCTTTTACAAGAGAGACCTGGACAATTTTTAAAGTTTCCAATCCACCTAACCTGCATGTCTTTGGATGTTGGAGGAAGCCGGAGCACCCATAAGGAACCCACGCAAACATGGGTAGAACATGCAAAGTCTGCACAGAAAGGCCACAGGTGGGAATCGATCCCATGACCTTTTTGCTGTGAGGCAACAGTGCTAACCACTAAGCCACCGTGCTGCCTGTTTGGCTGTAAACTTTTAGTTTCTGCACAGTTACTAATGAACACCTCATATGATTGAAACCATTTCTCAGTGACTGTATTGCGGAGGCTCGAGGAAGTTTTCTTTTCCAAAAATAGCAGTCATTTGTGATCCAATATGGGCATTATTGGCGGCATCTTGATTTTTGCTTGCCTGCATTAACTAACCAACACTGTGTTTGATTGAAATGATTTCTTGGTGGTGAATTGGGCGAGGCAACAGGAAGGTTCCTTTTGAAAATGGCAGTCAATTCTAAAGCACCAGTTGTTTCCTATAGAAATCATTTCCAGACTTTTTCATCACCTGTACTGCAAAACCATACACCTACTTAGCATACAAGCAGGGGCGTATGCATTAGCTTTTTTTTTTTCCTTTATTAACATTTTAGCGGTTCTACACGACTGAACTGCAGTGGTGCTCATGTGAGTACATATGTTTTGCAAGGCCCATTTTATCAAGCAGTGTTACTGTTGTTAAGTTTGTAGATGCGCTTCAGTATTGGCTGGTTGGTTGCCAGTCAGATCCCAGGTTGGTTCCTGTAAAGTGGTGAATGCAGTGACGCACAGCACCAGCGCGCTTTCCCCGACCTAACCCGTCTTTCAATTTCAGATTGGATTTTTCAGCAAGGTTTTTTATTTTGGTAAACTGTTGAATCAATTTTTGAGCAGACAGTATTTAAAAAACAAGCAAACAAAAGAAGCAAACATTTTTGAAAATTTGCTGACTCCACCCTTTTGTCTGGATCACCCCCCAGCATGTAATCCAGTTTAGGTTAGACTGAAGCTTTTTCATCCTTTGAGAAAGTGTTTGAATTAGCGGTCTGAGTAATCCTGCTCATCCCAGGAAACATGGGTGAAATCATTACCTGCTTGGCAGAGATGATAAAAAGTGAAAGAGCACCGCTCTCGTGACGTCATCCGGTGAGGGTTAAT
Source organism: Thalassophryne amazonica (assembly GCF_902500255.1). Taxonomy (NCBI): domain Eukaryota; kingdom Metazoa; phylum Chordata; class Actinopteri; order Batrachoidiformes; family Batrachoididae; genus Thalassophryne; species Thalassophryne amazonica. The sequence continues at coordinate 48,852,761 of NC_047120.1, read as the reverse complement.
CATTGTGCCATCTGTGCTGTAGTGGATCCATCCTGATCTCAGGCAGATGCCCGGTGGCTTTAGCTTCCATTGACGTAAGACCGGAGTTTCCTCTCTTAACAGGTTTACTCAACCAACTTGATGTCAAATCTCCTCCGAAAGCACGTGAGGGGAGTCGATGCTCTACGCTGACGTCTTTCAACAATCTGCTTATTGTATTTGCAGTTGGTGACAAATGGGGGAGTGGAGAGGCTCATGACCATCGTCAATAAGTGAAGAATCATTTCTTCACCTTGATTTTTATGTGCTTTCTGGCATTTATTTCAACAGGGAGGTTGCCTAGTAACAGATTTCCATTTATCACTATCTGTTACATTGACACAGAGCAGCTTCACCGCAGCAAAGAGGGACTCATGACTTTGTTCAAGGACACAAAGCACAGACTTCTATTCACCTCTTCACACACCACAGCTACTCCATGCGCACACGCAGGGCACACATATGTGTAAGATGAAAACATCACGAGACAATGCCTGCGTGACTGTCATTAACATCTGTGATGATAGTGAAGTCAGGAGAGGACTCTCGGGTAGCAGAAATTATTTTTGGCATCATGTTGGCTCAGAGGTCAGAAGATGGCTTGATCCCAAACCACACCCACAATGTGTGAGACAAGGATCATCAAGGATTTAAAGGGACATGGTGATGTTTAAGTCACCTTTATTCCTTTCAAAGCTACAGTGTGTAGGATTTAGGAGTGTTTATTCACAGAATTGGAATATAGCGTTCATAATAGTCTGTGCATTAGTGTGTAATTACCTGCAACAAGATGATGTGTTTCTTAGAATGAGCCCTTCATATCTACCGTATTTCCAGAGCATACGTTGGACAGAGTATAAATTGTACCTTTTTTCCTGTATTATCAGCTCTTTAATTTGGGATTTTTGTCATATTCTTTTTATAATTGCCATATATTCTATTACTGGAGTTTTTTGTTTCATACTTTCATTCCTGGGAAAGTCACATATAAATAGTTATAATCATTATTATTATTAATAATGAATCTTTATTTATTTTTTATTTTTTGTATATGCCTTAACACTGGAGTATAAGTCACAGAACTCCCCCAAACTAGTTAAAAAACAAAAACAAACCGCAACTTATAATCTGGAAAATACAATACATGGAAGCAGGCCCCCTGATGGAAGCCACCAACAGATTAGATTAGATTAGATAGAATTTTATTAATGCCTTGGGAAGACTCCCTCAGAGAAATTGAAGTTCCAGCAGCATTGTATAGCAGCACACAGGGTAAGAAGCACACAGTATAAAAAAAGAAAGTTAAAAAAGGGATATACTTGCTTCATTTTCTTCTTTTTCTTTCTTTTTTTCTTCAACTTGCAACATGTCTGAAAGTCTAGAAAAAAAAACAGAAGAAAAATGCATAGTTCTTCCTCTGTATGCGGTCTTCTGGTTACTAAAGCAGGCTAACAAGTTTGAGAACGCTCATTTTTGTGAAATGGAGGATCATGCATTTTGTTGAGCATGAGCCTCCATCGCCAAAGGAAATGAAAAGTACAATGTTGGACAAAGGAACATGTCCAGCATTAGATCTGACATAATGTGTTCTTTGATTGCACTAGACTTGTATTTCTTTTGATATTTTCCTCAACAGTATCCTTTGTCAGCTCCTTCCAAGTCACATTTTCTCGATCCAGCACCTGTCTTTTTCAGCTGTTGTCATAGAATGCTGAGATAATGTGGCATGTGAAGGGAGCGTCTACCTCACAGATGAAGTGGCTTAAAGCCATAACCGAGCGCATCACCTAGCTTGAATGTTTACAGTGTAGATCTACGCTGGTAATGGAAAGCATTAGTTTTCCCTCACAGATTAAGGCATCGTTCTTGTCCTTTCATAAGAATGAACTGCTCTGACGCATTCACCCCCTCTGTTTTAATCTCGAGGAACCCCAGACGCGGCCAGATCAGTGCCACCGTAAGCTCCTCTGGGGATAATAGGCCGGCTGTGCAGCTACTGTAGGGAGGCCTGAGGGGATAAAGAGAGGTGAAGAAAGGGAGATGACGAGGAGCGGAGGAGTGGGGAGGAACGTTGAAGGGGTGTGAAGGGGTTGTGAGGGGCCGGATTGACATGGCCTAAATTACTCCAGAGCGTTTTGAGATTGATTTTGTATGTTCTTCAGTCCTGAAATATAGTCCTTGTATCTGCTTCATGTGCTTGAATTAATCCATTTGTCCTTTTGAAATTTGTTGAACTTGATTAACAGTGAGTCTTGCACTTAAGGATACATTAAAAATCATTATTAGAACAGAGAATTGGTTGGCCTTCACCAGTTCTAAGCAAGTTTAAAATATTACCTCTAGCATTTGTTACAATTGTAGCTAATTGATGTCTAAAACTAATGCGATTAATTATTATTGAATTTGTGTGTTTGGGAATGTGCAGTCGAGTACTTAAGTACAATAATTATGTAGTATAATAAGTATTTGGACTGTGCAGGGGTGGTGGCCAAGTGGTTAATGCGCTTGGTTTCAGTTCGGAAGGTTCTGGGTTCAAATCCCACCCCTGCCACATTTCTCCATGTAATGTGGAGTTGCGTCAGGAAGGGTATCCGGCGTAAAACCTGTGCCAAATCAACATGCAGATCCACCTTGGATTTGCTCTGGCGACCCCGAGTGCAAACAAGGGAGCAGCCGAAGGGACTTACTAATAAGTATTTGGACTGTGAGCCAGTTGTAATTTTACTTCTGGTCAGCACCACAGTAGTGCTGAAATGACTAAATTAAGATTCGATTGAAGTGTTGACTCATTTTTAATTCAAAGGTTCAACAAATCTATCACATTAACCATTAAGTAATTACTGCCATGTTTATGCACAGTCCATCTACTATCAGAGGCCAAATGTAATTAGATAAACTAGCATAATTATAACTATAATGATTATTGTTTATATTTGCTTGAAAATCCTTCACAGCCAATGACTACATGAAGTCAGAAGTTCATGGACATCACCAAATGTTGAGTTTTCTCCCTTGACATGCTTTACCCGATCTTTATTGCAGTCTCCTTAGCTATTGCTTAGTTTTTTGTATTTCTGCCCTCAGTAAATTTGAAATCACGCTCTAATTGGGTTGAGGACAGATGGATAACTTGACCATTGAGGAATATTCTGTTTGTTTTTCCGAGAGAAGCTCTTGTGTTGCTTTTGGCTGTATGATTTTGGTCATGATTCATCTGCACTATGAAGCACTGTCCTGTCAGTTTGGGAACATTTGGCTGCATCTGAGCAGGTGGTTTAGTCCTATACACTTCAGAATTAGTTATGCTGCCTCCATCAACTGTCAGATTATCAGTCAGCACCAGTAGCACAGTTTCTTTGGCAGCTGTACATGCCCATACCATAACGCTACCTCTGCTGTGTTCATCATGAGATGTTGGTTTCCTTCTCTATACTCCTGTTATTCTGGTACATGGTATTCGTAGTTTCATTGTCAAAAAAAAAGTGATTCCAGAAGTGGGCAGGCTTTTAGATGTTTCCTGCCAAAATCTAATCTGGACTTCTTGTTTCTGAGTGTTGCCAGTGGTTTCAGTGTTGCCAATGGTTTGCACATTGCTGTAAACCTTCTATTTACATTCATGAAGGTGTCTCTTAAGTGTAATATCTGATAATGATAAGCCTTCCTCCTCCAGAGTGTTCTTGCCTTGGTTAGATGTTGTGAGGGGTTTTTGCCATCAAGGAAAGAATTCTTTCGTCGTGTACTTTAGTTGTGTTCCGTGGTCTTCCAGGTCTTTTGGTGCATTACTTCTTTTTAAGAATGTACCACATTGTTGATTTGTCCACTCATAAAGTTTTGCTATGTGGCTGATAAGTTGATTTTGTTTTTAAACTTTATTATATCCTCTTTTATTTGCATTCACACCTCTTGGGGCCTCATATTGTGAGTTCCAATGAAGCAAAAATGCAAATTCAACACATGGTGTCAACTAAACTTTTTTATATGCTTAATTTGCCATGGAATAATGAGGGGAAATGCCATATCTGGCCATGAAATGTCTTATCAGTCCATTTTATATACTTGTAGCCTCTTAAAATGAAGAGCGTGTATATAAAATGGTTGTGATTCCTAAGTGGTTAAAGTGATGTTTTTGTTGATCCCCCATGTATCAAATTTGAAAGTCAAACACTAGTAGCACATCTCAGTTGTTTAATTTATTATCCACTGCATTGGTGTACAGAGGCAAAATTGCAAAAATTGTGTCACTGTCCAAATACTTACTCTGTGTGTACAATTGGTATACAGCATACCTGTTTGATCTTATAGGTCAGTTTCCAGTGTGGAAACAAGCGTTGTGAGATGAAGGAAGGCCTGAAGAGTTGGGAGGTGAATTTCGCCTATGTTGAACAAGGCGAGAAGAGGAACGCTTTGGTTAAACTAAGTAAGTTAAAAGACACTTTGCCTTCTCTCCACTCAGAAAAACATTGTGAGGTTTGCCGTGCAACTTTCATCTAAATCTCAGGTGTATTATAAAGGTCTTGTTATAATATTATTCCGGTCAAATACAGACATGGCTCCTCTTATCAGTTTATATTTATTGGAGTTAAATGGTTTGACATGTATAAAATTGAATCATGATCTGGCGGCCCTGAAAATTGAACTTGAGGTAAACTGAAACAGTGTTGAGATATGAATGGTCATGAGAAATTTTATGTTTCAGTGAATTCTTAAAGTAAATGTGGTTAGTGAGATCTCTGATGTGTCTTAAAATGTTTAAGTAGCAATGATCCCAATATAAGCACTATATATCAGTTGATTTGAAATTGATGATGCAGTAAGATATTAACCTTGAAACTACACTATGATATAACTAGTGAGTAACTAGGCCATGTCTTGTGTGGCTGCTTGTTGCTAAAATTGGTGAGCAAATGTTTGCAATAAAGAGGAAAGAATTGTCCAAATAAAATTGGCTAATGAAACACACAAACCTGAATTCACAGAAACTTTCCATTAAAAAAAAAAAAAAAAAATTATGCAAAAAGTTTTGTTAGTGTGCCAGTGTCTTCAACCTTAGTATGGAGGTTAAAACCTCTCTTGTAGTGTGTCTTCGTGTGTTCTAAAATCATTCAGATTCAACCACTAATTCTTCCCAAATTCAGTTAGTTATCTCTTACAGAATTCTAAAATGGCTTACTTACTGTTTTAGAAACAAAAAGAAACAAACCTAATCAGGAGTGCTACAGGGTATTGTGCTTGGACCACTGTTTTTTTATTTGCCAGAATTACTGTATGTCACAAAGTATTCATCCAGATGCTTGCAGACAATACTATTATTTAATATGTGCATTGAGAAGACCAGTTCCTCAGTTTCCACAACAGTGGAATTTGGAGTTGATAGATTCAATAGCTCTAAAACAATGATGTTTAGGTGTGGTCCGTATCTCTTTGGTAATATGTCTATTTGGAGGATCCATGGGTTCTGTTGGAATGACTGTGTCAAATGAGATGTTACTTAGGGAGACATAAATGAGTGAGAGAACATCAGCTAACACTTTTGGCCATATGGCTTGCTTCTCTGGGTATCACCCAGTGCCTACATGTTGAGGACCCCAGCAGCCAAGGTGATGCCCATGTTTCGCTTGGCTGAGGCACGTAGTTGGCTACTATCGAGAAGTGGGGATTGACTGGTTGTCTGCCTGAGTGGTTCCATGGTGTGGTGGATGCAGCGATGCATAGCATCAGCACATGCTCCCAGACCTGAGCTGAATATTCATTTTGATCAAGGAGTATCTCAACATGAAGTTAGTCAGTCAGATTTGAACTGTGTAAAATATGTAGCATGAATTTGTAGTAGCAGTTTGGAAACTGCTCACAGTGTCTGCTAATTGTGATGACAAGTAAACTCATTTAGAAACCACGCTAAATGAATACAAATATGTTAAATACACTTTTTTGACTGTTCCAGGATGCTGTTTGCAACGGTTCATTGCAAAACCCATGCATATCATGAGGTACTTGTAAGGCTCATATTTTTAGTGTTCCCTTACAGACTCCATGCATCATTTTCACTGCACAAAACACTAAAAATATGTCTTTAAAAACCCCTTTATATTCATGAGCTGTGCTATAATGACGTTCCTATCTTAAGAAGGGTTGCAGGTATCACTGAGTTGACTTGAATGATGTACCAGAATAAAACAATGCCATGCTGTTTGTGTTGCAGGAGTGTGCCCCGAATGCTCCTTCAAACTGAACTACCATCACAAGTAAGACACCACAGGTTCCACCTGTGAGAGTAACCTTTATGCACCAAGAACTGTGAAACGAATTCAAACGTCCCCAGCCAACAGTCAGCTCGATTTCCATTTTCAGTGTGACTGAAAATGTCTGGTAACGTGTAGAGGAAAACCAGTGTTATATGTTGCTTTAATGTTTTGAATTAATGTGTAATTTTATTTTCAGGAGGAAGGAGGTGAAAGTAAAAGCAAAAAAGATAGGGCGTTCAGACAAAAACCGGGCTTCATCAGATAACAAGAAGAAAAGAAAGAGATCATCTTCACATTCCAAGAAGCACAAACATAAGAGAGGGCGAGGTAAAACCACAGTCTCCTGTTTCTTCTTGGCATGACTATTTTGCAGTTAATCTCTTTAAAGGCAAACAGCTTACTTTATAATTATCTTTTCTGCACTGTCTCTCCCCCGTCTTTCCAGATCGGTCAGCCTCCTCCAGCAGCACAGAGGAGTTGCTGGACTCAGACAAAGTATAGCCTCCTCTCAACATGGATCCAAAAGTACCTCCCTTGTTTTGAATAGAGCATACATTCAAAAGCTTGCAATCAATTTCTTCAGGGTTTTGTATCCCTACGCTACAGTTTGGAGTGAAAATCTAAATGCACAAATAAGCTGAGATGTGCCTCAGTGGTCAGCCTCAATTATGCAACAGTTTTAATGCAACACAACCGCTAATGTAGAATGAGAGTAATGAACAATTAGTGCACAATTAAAAATATAAATAACTTTAAATTTAAAAACAGGGTGTGATTAAGATTCTATTCTTATCAGAATTTGGCAGGCGCTTTACTGACTTTGCATCCATTGTGCCTGTTGTCGGTTTTCTCCATTTCCGAATGGGGGAAATATAGATGTGGATTGTATGACGTCCAAAGTGGCGTCACTCTTCAACCTGGGTAGTTGTGCTATTGAGAATGAGATCCTCACACTGAAAAATTACATTGAGATCAAATCCAGAGCAACACCTGGCATGAATGTCCAATTCTGGAATCTAAAGCAGAATGGGAAGTACCCCCAACCTCAGACAAACTGCACAGAATTGATTGCACTTCATGTGTCAACATATTTGTGTGACTCTGCCTTTCACATATGAAAATTATCAAGTCAAAATACAGATCCACCATGACTTGCGCCTTTTAACGACTGGCATTCAGCTCCTACTGTCTGGCCTATGAGAGACTAGCTTCCTCTCAGTGCCGAAGGCCCCTTAGGTAGGGAACAACCTTTCCAACTTGAATTAAGCATTGTATAAGTTGGATTGTTTGTTGTTGTGTTGTTACAGGCCAGTCTGAGGTCTACTTGTGCTTGTTCTTTGCACCACACACATTTACTTCAATAATGTGTTATGATTGTTAAAACGTTATCTTCGTGCCAGAAAATTGTGTTATTATCTTGGTGCATAATAAATTTTGGCTACACTATGGCTTGGTAGATCTCAATACAACTGTCAAAGTTTAAAAGTAGATTTTAGTTGAAAAAAGGTTGGGCACCCCTGGGTTTAGCCAACAACTCAAATCAATAAATACAGTTCAGTGTCAGGTGTGGGAACATACACCATTGCTGTGTCCACCACACCACAGGGTCTATATGGCAACTACCCAGGCAGGCAAACAAACCGAACCATCCACACTTCTCAAACATACCATACTTTCTCGATTAAATTCCTTTTGAGTCAGTGAATTCTGTACGAGACCGTCCTTTGTGCGTGTACATGTTGCGCTACAACAGTCCGTGCAAGTTCTGTACGTGCACTTGTATGTTGCTTGTCTTACAGTTGTCTGGTTAGTTTTCAAGTGGGGGAAAAAAATCATTTGGTTTGAGTCAGTGAAATATTCAAAATATCACGTTGTCTGCTGAGACACAAAAAAGACATGACAAAGGACGACAGACACTGACATAAAAGGCGAATTTTAATAGCCAAGTGCTGGTTTTTCCACTGATTCTGCAGCTGGAGAAAGTCATTAGATGAAGCGTCTTCCTCTGGCAGCCAGAGGATGAATGCTCAGCTCCCCGAGCCGTCATTAGTCTCTGCTTGATTGAATCTGTGACTGGGGAAAATACAGGGGCACTGCTCTGGAACCATAAATTACCCACCAAAATGTGTTTCTGAATAAATATGCGGAGACACAGAACATTTGCATAACTATGTTGCATCTCTTTGTAATCTGAATAACCACTTTTTTCTCTTTCTTTCTTCTTCTTTTTTTTGTTGATTGATTGTTTTGATACGTATCGGAACAGATCGTTGCTGTGCTCAGCAAACACTGACTAGTAAGATTTGTTGCACGGTATACTTCCGACATTTCCTGTGACTGATTGTTTCTGGATGTCTCCTGCCAGAGGCTGACGCTGGGAACGAACCTGAGGGCCAATCAGAGGCTGACCATTGGCGTGGACCCGCACCGGCGGTGGAGGAGAAGTCGAGGTTAGAACTAACGTTCATTTAAAATCAGACCCAGTAAACTGCTGTAATAACCTTCAGTGTAATAACCTTCCCCCCCCCCCCCCCCCCCCCCCCCCCATCCGATACACTGCATCAGTATCAGTGCCCAAAAACCTCATTTCAGATGTAACTAATCCACATGAAATACTGCAAAATCCATGTTTCTCTTCTTGGCTTGGAGAGTAGTTTGTAGGTTAAAATATTCATATGTCTGGGCTCTACAAATACTAATAATGTCAAAATAAAATATGTGCTCATTAAGCAATCAGAGTAGAAATTCTGAGGTAAAAGTTGGCATTTTGGATGTAAACACTGATTTATACAGTGCGTGAAATGACCTTTCACAAAGGACGCTGAGCTAGTACAGTGCTCTGCAGTGGATACGTTTACATGGACATTAGTAATGCTTTGAAAATCTGAGAATGCTGTACTCGAGGCTCAAATCCCGAAACCAAGGCTTTGGAGCCCAAAAAGCCAAGGCTTTGACCACCAAGGCCAAAGACTGGACTCCCAAAGCCAAGGCTTGGAGCCCTAAAGGCCAAGGCTTTGACCACCAAGGCTAAAGCCTCGATTCCCAAAGTCAAGGCTTTGACTCACAAAAACCAATCCCAAGGCTTGAAACCTGAAGGCCAAGGCAGAATTAAAGGGAAAAACAAAAATGGAAATGGATCCTATATAGATGGAAGTTCACACTAAAAGAGACAAAAAAAATAATATGGACCTTTACATCCAAAGCATGATACATTTTAACTATAACTTCAAGAACAGCAGTTGATGTCAGTAAAATTAGTATTTTTGATTGTACAGGCTGGTTAGGGAACTAAACTGTATTTAAAAATTCAATATGCAGTGGTCCCTCGTTTATTGCTGGAGTTACGTTCTAAAAATAGCCCGCAATAGGCGAAATCCGCGAAGTAGTCGGCGTTAATTTTTACAATTATAGACGTTTAAGGCTGTAAAACTGCTCACTACACACTTTATACACTTTTCTCAAACAGGCATTAACATTTTCTCACTTTTCTCTCGTGTGTAAACACTCTCAAAGTTCAAACCTTAGTAGAAAAATAAGACCAACCTGTTTTCAGGCCCAAACATTTGTTTGAGAATAAAAATAGAATGTTTCCTATAAATAATTATGATGGCTTTTAGAACTAACAAATTTAATTTTAACGATCAACCTACGAGGTTGGACACTAAAAATTATTAATAGTGACTGACCAGTATTACGCAGTTCCTCTGATCGTGCCTCTTTGTTCTGGTGCCGCTCTGCTGTCGCGCCTTTTTCCACTGAGTCACACCTCGGTGAAGGTTTCTTTTTCCGAGTGAAGAACACAGTTATGGGTAGTTGTTGGTGCTCTTTTTTCTTTTGGGTGAGAAGATTCTTATAAACAGACACGCAGAACACAATGCGCGTGCTCTCCCTTCGCGGTGCCGCGACCGGCCTGCTTGATGAGGACGCAGAACACAATGGGCTGTAAAAAAAAAAAAAAGCAAAATTGGACTAAAAAATCCGCAAACACTGCGAGGCCGCGAAAGGTGAACCGCGTTATAGCAAGGGACCGCTGTACACTGAATTTTCTTGAGATGACCAAGACTCTGAACTTCCAAGACCCCAAGGCAGCCATCACTCATGGTGTCTGCCACTACCAAACCGTTTTGGGATTTAATTTTGGGGATATAGGGTCAGATGTGCATATCTCCAAACTGGAATGTTTACTGTAATATAAATGAATAGGGCTAAAACATTTGGTACATTGTATGAAACATGAACTAACATTGTTCTCATCTTTTCAGGAGGAGGAGTTTGGACGGAGTATTTCGAGGACATGTTCCTTTGACTTAGTTGGCAGTTGCTCTGACTGTGGTGTAACTACACCCCCTCTGCACACTTTAAAACATGTTGGTATTTATGTAAGTGTACTGTTTTTGTTCCATCACCTCTACAGAAATAAACAGGGTGGTCACGCAATACTTTGTCCACTGTCACCATCCTCAGTTCTTATTCCATCTTCCTCAAATTACAATGCTATATTTTTAATATTTAAAGTAATGTTAGTACATAATGTACCGGGAGGGAATTCCATATAGTAGTTCTAATTGCTGTGTGAGTAAAATACAGTGAAGTACTGAAATTATGCCCAGTTTTGTTTGATGAATATTATGGTAAAATGGACAAGAATGAGCTTGATGTGCAGCTGTAGAACACAGATTGTAGCGATCGTTTGGCTACTGCAGAAAAAGAAATAACATGAGGCCACTTTAACAACACAAGGTTACTCAGGAGATTATCAAAGTTAATCTGTGATACTTATGTCACCTCTTACTGATCTGCCTGTCTTGGTTACATGGTTACACTTCTCTGTTGTCATTCTGAATCCAACAGAGTAACTAAAGTAAACGAAGTAGAAAAGAACATTTGTGGGGAAATTGTTTTTGAGACAACACAATATTTATTTGATTTTATTTTTGTTATCTTGAGAAAATAAAACGTTGTTTTCCTGAGATAATAAAATTTTGTCCTGATTGAGAAACCTTGGTTTGTCAGTGCTGAAATGAAATTTTGTTCCCCCAAGATGATTCTTGATCAGGACAACACAGAACTTTTTCCCCAATGAGAGATAACTGAATAATTTGATCATTATCAAGAAAATGATGCATTGTTTTCCCAAGATAACCGATTTGTATTTGCTAATTTTTTTTTCTTGTGGCGTTATGTTTTTTACTTCACTGCTTGCGTGCGCTAAAATGTTAGCATTTTTCAATAAACAATAGTGCATCCTGTATACGGCATAAAATGTATTAAGTCAACCGAGCCAAATAAACAGTAGCATGTTGTTGGTTTATTTGTAGACATGACATAAAATTAAAACACATGCATGTATGTGCTCTGAGATGCTTGAATATCTGGCAAACCTAAAATCACGTGTGCACTTTCATAGCCGTCCCCACTCTTTCAGGGGGTACCAGAGATAATCAAACCCTGTGAAAGTCAACCTACCGTCTCTTTTTTTTTTTTTTTTTTTTTTTTTAACTTTCAACTTTTGAAGTAGAGCCGTTTGTAGACACATAAATCAACTGCAAATGAGAGCAATGAAAGGTCATGGTCATTAAGGGGTTGACAAGCTGAACTGTCTCCAAAAATGATAGATTGTAGTGCTCGTTCTTTGTCTCGACAAATCAAATATCTCATCAGGGATGCTGCATTTGCTGCAGCATCTATCGGGCACAAATGTGCTTAAATAACAAAACAAAACTGTTCCTCTCCTCTAACAGCAGGATGTTGACCAGCACAGTCAGACAACACCACAGGAAACGGAAACAATCCACTGATCTGCTTTTCCCAGAGGCTCATCCAGCTTTGGCTCCCTAAGATCTCAGCATGATATGACTAAAAGAAGCACCACCACCTCTGAGCTCAAGGTCGCTAAAGTTCATACTCTGTCACATCCTTCATGCAGCAAAATCCTGTATTAGAGACGAAAAAAATACTAAAAGTGGGGTAAAAACTCCAAACCGACTTACACCTTCATAAATTCCTTTATTTGCTTACACATAGTACATCGTCACATTCATACAGCAAGGGGGGCCGTCTTATTTGTCAGATGATTAAAATGATCGGTAATTATCAGTGAAAGTGACACTTTAAATAACGTGACACAAGTGACACCGATAAACCAGTTTCACTGAACGTCTCCAAGCAACAGGAAAAACTGTTTCCAGGTAGTCCCAAAACCGTGATGGGATTAGCGTCTTGATGCCTCATTGATGAGAAGAGATCACATTGCGTAAACAAAGGGTTAAGAGCGTCAGCTTGTCCTCAACAAGAAGGAAGCAGCTAAAATGGTTTCAGGAGCTGTCCGGTACTGTATGCGCCATCACAGAGGAGAAGGTTTGGTGCCGTCTGCAATATAAACTTGTGCATCATTTGTGCAGAGAAATGATGAAGATTTGGAAGCAAGAGTTAACCTCCTCTGTACAAGGTTATTTAAAATTAAAGCTGTGTCTCAGTCGCTGGACGACAATCGCATCAAATCCCATCAGATCTTACAGCGCGGTTACAGTGCTGTGAAAAGTTTTTGCCCCTTGAGCTTTGGTATGTAGATTTTTTTTTTACTTATTTCTTCAGGACATCAGATGTTTAAAAAAGAATTCAGGCTTCTTGTTATTAACATTTCTAAAATTCTGCCCTTTTAACTCACAGTGAAAACAAATCTTCACATGATGACATAAACTTTATAGAAATATTAAAGCCAAAAGAATGGAATGGTATGTGCCCCCCCAATCATTTACACCAATCATTAAGCGGAAACAGTATGGTACTGTTGAGTATATCGTCTGGAGTAGGTACTAAATAAAATAAAATAAAAAGCATGCAAGGAGATGGATGAGGTAAGCCATCAAGACACCCACAAAAACTCAAGTTGCAGGCTTTAAATGTACCATGGAGATGTGTAACTGGTATGCAACAGACAAAAGTTGCACGATGCTCACCTTTACCTCTTTCAGAGTCTGTCTTTGTGGCTTCCATCACTAGTCTTCCCACTTATTAATTTTTTGAGAACTGTCCACTACAGACAGAATAGCCATACAGTAGCATGGTGTTTGTACAGTAGTGTTCAGAATAATAGTAGTGCTATGTGACTAAAAAGATTAATCCAGGTTTTGAGTATATTTCTTATTGTTACATGGGAAACAAGGTACCAGTAGAGTCAGTAGATTCTCACAAATCCAACAAGACCAAGCATTCATGATATGCACACTCATAAGGCTATGAAAATTGGGCTATTAGTAAAAAAAAAAAAAGTAGAAAAGGGGTGTTCACAATATCGTAGTGTGGCATTCAGTCAGTGAGTTTGTCATTTTGTGGAACAAACAGATGTGAATCAGGTGTCCCCTATTAAAGGATGAAGCCAGCACCTGTTCAACATGCTTTTCTCTTTGAAAGCCTGAAGAAAATGGGACGTTCAAGACATTGTTCAGAAGAAACAGCGTAGTCTGATTAAAAAGTTGATTGAGAGGGGGAAAACCATATGCATCTACAATGATCTACAATGATCTCCAATGCTTTAAAATGGACATAAAACCAGAGACGCGTGGGAAGAGGAAAACGGAAAACAACCATCAAAATGGATAGAAGATAACCAGAATGGCAAAGGCTCACCCACTGATCAGCTTCCAGGATGATCAAAGACAGTCTGGAGTACCTGGTAAGTGCTGTGACAGTTAGAAGACGCCTGTGTGAAGCTAATTTATTTGCAAGAATCCCCCGCCAAAGTCCTGTTAATAAAAAAAAAGTGCAGAAGAGGTTACAATTTGCCAAATAACACATCAACTGGTCTAAAGAGAAATGGAGAAATATTTGTGGACTGATGAGAGTAAAATTGTTGTTTTTGGGTCCAAGGGCCACAGACAGTTTGTGAGACGACCCCCAAACTCTGAATTCAAGCCACAGTTCACAGTGAAGACAGTGAAGCATGGTGGTGCAAGCATCATGATATGGGCATGTTTCTCCTACTATGGTGTTGGGCCTATATATCGCATACCAGGTATCATGGATCAGTTTGGATATGTCAAAATACTTGAAGAGGTCATGTTGCCTTATGCTGAAGAGGACATGTCCTTGAAATGGTGTTTCAACAAGACAATGACCCCAAGCACACTAGTAAACAAACAAAATCTTGGTTCCAAACCAACAAAATTAAAGCCTCGCAGATGTAAAGAAATCATGAAAAACTGTGGTTACACAACTAAATACTAGTTTAGTGATTCACAGGATTGCTAAAAAAAAAAAATAAGTTTGAACATAGTAGTTTTGAGTTTGTAGTGTCAACAGCAGATGCTACTATTATTGTGAACACCTACTTTTCTACTTTTTTTTTTACTAATAGCCCAATTTCATAGCCTTAAGAGTGTGCATATCATGAATGCTTGGTCTTGTTGGATTTATGAGAATCTACTGAATCTACTGGTACCTTGTTTCCCATGTAACAATAAGAAATGGATTAATCTTTTTAGTCACATAGCACTACTATTATTCTGAACACTACTGTATTTCATAATGACTGATGTAAATGAAGTCCAACACACATTCGCTGCTTAGAAAATGTTCATGTATCCATCCCCTGACTTGTCTAAAGAAAATTGGCTGTGAAAGTGATGATTTAACTGTGTTATACTAAGTAGGCCACATGCTGGTAATTATGCACCCCATTGTCTTGGCATTGATATTTTTAATTTAATTTATTTCCGCCCGGTATGAAATACGGGGGGATATAACGTCTGCCTGTTTTCACTTGTTAGTACGATTATCTCAAGAACCAGTTGACCTATTTCATTCATATTTAGCATAACGGTGTAGTCAGGTGGTCCTCCGACACTTTGTATTCCTGATACTGATCATATGTCATTTATCACATATATCACATATCTGATACTGATATGTCACCTCTTAAAGACTCTTGCTTTTTTTAATTTGCGTTTTTTTTATAGATATTTGTTTTCACGGAGTTTAAAGGACATTTTTGAAATGATAAAAAAAAGCCCAGAATTTTTTTTTTTTTTTTTAAATGTGTAAAGTCTCGAGAAAGAAAAATCTTTCACAGCACTGTCTGTCTATTGTACTGTGTTTTGGATGTGTGTCTTGTACTCTTGCCTCCTCGTGAACAAAAACCCAAATGTAATGTCCTTCAGTTTGGATTATACAAGTTTCAAACGATTTACAATTGCTGTGTCATAAACTATATACATGTGAATCATACATATTGAAAATAAATCATTTTTGGTGAATCAACATGAAATTGCACCTTTCCCCTAAACACTGGTACAAACATATTTCCATATTCACATATTTTCCAGGTTTTGAATCAAACCTTACAATAGATTTTTTTTTTTTTGGTTCAGTTTGTGATTTTTCAAATGCTTCCTCTCAAGACTTCTCAACCCTATGACAGTTTAAGTACAAAATCTCCACATTCAAAAATATATGTATTTAGATATAGTGGATATTAAAATAAATATCCCAGATATCAGACTGCTGCTATGTACCTGTTAACTGAAAGCTGAGGCCATACGATGCATCCGGAAAGTATTCACTTCGCTTCAGTTTTCCACATTTTTTTTCTGTGACAGTCTTATTCCAAAATGGATGAAATAAAAATTTTTTCCCCTCAAAATTCTCACACAATACCCCATAATGACACTGTGAAAAATAGAGATTTTTTGCAAATTTATTAAAAAAAAAAATAAGAAATCATATGTACATAAGTATTCACAGCCTTTGCCATGAAGCTCAAAACTCAGGTGCATCCTGTTTCCACTGATCCTCGAGATGTTTCTACAGCTTAACTGGAGAACAGTTGATTGGATATGATTTGGAAAGGCACACACACCTGTCTACATATAAGGTCCCACAGTTGACAGTGGATGCCAGAGCACAAACCAGGCACAAAGTCAAAGGAATTGTCTGTTGACCTCTGAGCCGGGATTGTCTCGAAGCACAAATCTGGGGAAAGTTGAACAAAGACTGAACCCTTTGGTGTGAATGCCAGGTGTGATGTTTGGAGGAAACCAGGCACCATCCCTACACTGAAGTGTGGTGGTTGCAGCATCATGCTGTGGGGATGTTTTTCAGGAGCAGGAACTGGGAGACTAGTCAGGATTGAGGGAAAGATGAATGCTGCCATGTACAGAGACATCCTGGATGAAAACCTGCTCCAGAGCGCTCTTCACCAGGGCGATGGTTCATCTTTCAGCAGGACAATGACCCTAAGCACACAGCCAAGATATCAAAGGAGTGGCTTCAGGACAATTCTGTGAATGTCCTTGAGTGGCCCAGCCAGAGCACATACCTGAATCTGATTGGACATCTCTGGAGAGATCTAAGAATGGCTGTGCACCGAGCGCTCGCAATCCAACCTGATGGAGCTTGAGAGGTGCTGCAAAGAGGAATGGGCAAAACTGCCCAAAGATAAGCGCACCAAGCTTGTGGCATCATATTCAAGAAGACTTGAGGATGTAATTGCTGCCAAAGGTACATTAACAAAATATTGATCAAAGGGTGTGAATACTTATGTACTCGTACAAGCAATTTTTTAGTTTTCATTTTTTTTATAAATTAGCAAAAATTTAAAAAATAAAGTTTTTCATGCTGTCATTATGGGGTGTTGTGAGTAGAATTTAGAGGGAAAAATGAATTTACTCAATTTTGGAAAAAGGCTGTAACATAATATGTGAAAAAAGTGAAGTGCTGTGAATACTTTCCAGATGCACTGTGACGTTACACACTGCCTGGCTAATTTTCTTCAGCAACACACATTTCATCTCACCAAAGTCAATTACGGTAGAATGTCTTTTATTACATGTAATGTCATTTACAAAAATGTTATGTACAGTAGTTAGGAGGCTCAATTAAGTTTTCACCCCCTCTATCAACGTTTAGTGGGTCAAAGATTTCCATATACAGAGTTGACTTCCTATTGAAACAGTATGGAAGACTGCAGAAGAGCCCAGAAAAGGATGGAAATGCCTTTAGGTTAATTGGGCTACCATTGCCTTATTGCGATCATGAGAAAATAAATAATGACAAAAATAATAAGGAATCTGGTGGAAAACATTTGGTTCTCCACAGGTCAGGGTCTATCTTAGGAACCATCTCCAAAAATTCATATTACCTTCAGTAACTATACAACTAGATCAAAAATGGTTAGAGGACATTAAAAAAACAGGTATGCAGATAGAGTTATGTACATAGCCTTTAAAACACAATTTCACCATCAGGAAAATGTCAACTCATTTCCATAAAAATTAACCATTTTCTTATATACGAGGGTAGGCTGAAAAGTTCTAAGGCTCACTGTGATGCAGTTAATGCATTACTCCTTCATGGGGAGCCTTAGAACGTTTCAGCCTACCCTCGTATTAGCATGAAACCAGACAGTGTTGACCAGTCATGACCAAAATCAGATTATAAACCCAATGTAATTACCAATTTATTTCAAAATTAATAAGGCTGTCTTTAATATCTTGGAAAATTCACACATGGAGCAATCAAAAGGGCACACAGACCTCTGGTGATGTTGCTAATTAGTTGTACATTACAATAAAAATAATCTTGGGGCTGTACAGACTTTATATTTGAGTTCCACCATAAACCAAATGACCAGAGCTAACTTTTAAGACTCTTTGCACAACACTTTCATTCCCCTTCTCTCCAGAGCATATCTGCTGCACAGTCTGATCTGGCCAGTTAGCCTGTCCATCTCCACTGTAATCAAGGAAGGGCTCAAAGCTGGTCGTTATTACAACCCACATCCACCATTCCTACTGCACATCTCACTGTCGTCCTTACTGTATAAACAACTGACCCTCCAGGAATTGGCAATGGCATTATCTGGTATTGGAAATTTCTGGAGAGACTGACACATCCGCACCACCCTTACACATTCTGAATAAAGTAGTTATAACCTTTTAGCCCGATTCATGTTTAATATACAGGTACATTTGAAAAATACACCAAGCTGGACATATTGCATCAATAATACATCCACAATGAAAACTAAGTTTTTAGCATTATTTTGTTGCTGTTTTAAGGGTCCGTTGTATTATCAATTTTCAACTCTGGCACAGCTGCCCCTGTTCACTTTCATGAAGTACCGTTGTTGCATACTGAACGGTCTGCCCCTAAAAATTGGTCCGCCCTGTCTCCTCTGCGTATGCATCATTCTGGAGCTCAGCAGCTCATCTGCGACAGTTTCTTCCCCCAAATCAATCAAATAGATTGTGATTATTAACCACCAAATGACAAGGTAAAACCTCTTAAATCATTATAAAGTCAGTTTTACGCAGAAACGAGGGGAAACTATGTGACGCTTTGAAATAACCTACGTAAAGTGAACGCATCAGCTAGCAGCTCTTGTAGCTGTGGCGCTCTGATCTCTTCCTTTGTATTTTTTCATGAAATAATGCTGTATTTATGTGGAAATGATTGTTGTACAAAAGCTTCAGATGTCTGTCGCTGAGATAGATGATGACTGGAGTGCGGTTTGAAGCAGAAACGAGGTGATAATTGGTGAACTGCGGCTGATGCACAGAAATGATGCATGCGCCGTGAAGGCAGGGTGGACCGTTGTTTTAGGGGGGACCGTTCGGCCGGCGACACCAGTAAATAAGTTTATACTTCAAGCGATTAAAAAACAATACCACCAAATGTATGCAAACCTTTCACCCACTGAAAGCCCGGTATCAAAACGTTAACAGTCCAAATGTGTGTCTGAATCATTACTTCAAGAATAAAGTCATATGGGAGCAAAGTTAAATGACTTCACAAACCTAATGTTTGGTAACATGGAATGGGATGGAGTTGAGAAATCTTGAATTTGAGTGATTTTAACCAAGCTGTATGTAAATTTGTGGCCTCAGCTGTAAGACAGTATCATTCCTTGGTATATATGTAATATATATTTTTGATACTGTTGACCATAAAATTTTATTACAGAGATTAGAGCATGCCATAGGGATAAGGCACTGCGCTGCGGTGGTTTGAATCATATTTGTCTAATAGATTACAATTTGTTCATGTAAATGGGGAATCTTCTTCACAGCTAAAGTTAATTATGGAGTTCCACAAGGTTCTGTGCTAGGACCAATTTTCATTCACTTTATATATGCTTCCCTTAGGCAGATTATATAGACGGTATTGCTTAAATTTTCATTGTTACAGCTTACGAGCTGATACCCAGCTTTATCTATCCATGAAGCCAGAGGACACACACCAATTAGCTAAACTGCAGGATTGTCTTACAGACATAAAGACATGATGACCTCTAATTTCCTGCTTTTAAACTCAGATAAAACTGAAGTTATTGTACTTGGCCCCACAAATCTTAGAAACATGGTGTCTAACCAGATCCTTACTCTGGATGGCATTACCCTGACCTCTAGTAATACTGTGAGAAATCTTGGAGTCATTTTGATCAGGATAGGTCATTCAAAGCGCATATTAAACAAATATGTAGGACTGCTTTTTGCATTACGCAATATCTCTAAAATCAGAAAGGTCTGTCTCAGAGTGAAGTGCTGAGAAAAACTAATTCCATGCATTTATTTCCTCTAGCCTGGACTATTGTAATTCATTATTATCAGGTTGTCCTAAAAGTTCCCTAAAAAGCCCTTCAGTTAATTCAAAATGCTGCAGCTAGAGTAGCTGACGGGGACTAGAAGGAGAGAGCATATCTCACCCATATTGGCCTCTCTTCATTGGCTTCCTGTTAATTCTAGAATAGAATTTAAAAATTCTTCTTCTTACTTATAGGTTTTGAATATAGCAGGGTCCCATCTTATCTTAGGGACCATCGTAGTACCATATCACCCCAATAGAGCGCTTCGCTCTCAGACTGCAGGCTTACTTGTAGTTCCTAGGGTTTGTAAGAGTAGAATGGGAGGCAGAGCCTTCAGCTTTCAGGCTCCTCTCCTGTGGAACCAGCTCCCATTCAGATCAGGAGACAGACACCCTCTCTACTTTTAAGATTAGGCTTAAAACTTTCCTTTTTGCTAAAGCTTATAGTTAGGGCTGGATCAGGTGACCGAACCATCCCTTAGTTATGCTGCTATAGACGTAGACTGCTGGGGGGTTCCCATGATGCACTGTTTCTTTCTCTTTTTTGCTCTGTATGCACCACTCTGCATTTAATCATTAGTGATCGATCTCTGCTCCCCTCCACAGCATGTCTTTTTCCTGGTTCTCTCCCTCAGCCCCAACCAGTCCCAGCAGACTGCCCCTCCCTGAGCCTGGTTCTGCTGGAGGTTTCTTCCTGTTAAAAGGGAGTTTTTTCCTTCCCACTGTAGCCAAGTGCTTGCTCACAGGGGGTCGTTTTGACCGTTGGGGTTTACATCATTATTGTATGGCCTTGCCTTACAATATAAAGCGCCTTGGGGCAACTGTTTGTTGTGATTTGGCGCTATATAAAAAAAAATTGATTGATTGAATTGATTGATTGATGTATATATATATATGTATATATATATGTGTATGTATATATATATGTGTATGTATATATATGTATATTTATGTATGTGTGTATATATGTGTGTATGTATGTGTATATGTATATATATATGTGTATATGTATATATATGTATATATATATATATATATATATGTATATGTATGTATGTATGTATGTATATGTATGTATGTGTATACTCAACAAAAATATAAACGCAACACTTTTGGTTTTGCTCCCATTTTGTATGAGATGAACTCAAAGATCTAAAACTTTTTCCACATACACAATATCACCATTTCCCTCAAATATTGTTCACAAACCAGTCTAAATCTGTGATAGTGAACACTTCTCCTTTGCTGAGATAATCATCCCACCTGTAAGGTGTGCCATACCAAGATGCTGATTAGACACCATGATTAGTGCACAGGTGTGCCTTAGACTGTCCACAATAAAAGGCCACTCTGAAAGGTGCAGTTTTGTTTTATTGGGGGGGGGATACCATTCAGTATCTGGTGACCACCATTTGCCTCATACAGTGCAACACATCTCCTTCGCATAGAGTTGATCAGGTGTCAATTGTGGCCTGTGGAATGTTGGTCCACTCCTCTTCAATGGCTGTGCGAAGTTGCTGGATATTGGCAGGAACTGGTACACGCTGTCGTATACGCCGTCCGGTCATCCCAAACATGCTCAATGGTGACATTCCGGTGAGTATGCCGGCCATGCAAGAACTGGGCATTTTCAGCTTCCAAGATTGTGTACAGATCCTTGCAACATGGGGCCGTGCATTATCCTGCTGCAACATGAGGTGATGTTCTTGGATGTATGGCCAACAATGGGCCTCAGATCTCGTCACGGTATCTCTGTGCATTCAAAATGCCATCAATAAATGCACCTGTGTTCTTCGTCCATAACAGATTCCTGCCCATACCATAACCCCACCGCCACCATGGGCCACTCGATCCACAACATTGACATCAGAAAACTGCTCACCCACACGACGCCACACACACTGTCTGTCATCTGCCCTGAACAGTGTGAACTTCCGATTCGTGAAGAGAACACCTCTCCACGTGCCAAACGCAGAGAATGTGAGCATTTGCCACTCAGTCGGTTACAACGAGGAACTGGAGTCAGGTTTGAGACCCCGATGAGGACGAGCATGCAGGTGAGCTTCCCTGAGACGGTTTCTGACAGTTTTGTGCAGAAATTCTTTGGTTATGCAAACCAATTGTTTTCAGCAGCTGGCTGGTCTCAATGATCTTGGAGGTGAACATGCTGGATGTGGAGGTCCTGGGCTGGTGTGGTTACACGTGATCTGCGGTTGTGAGGCTGGTTGAATGTACTGCCAAATTCTCTGAAACGCCTTTGGAGACGGCTTATGGTAGAGAAATGAACATTCAATACCGAGCAACAGCTCTGGTTGACATTCCTGCTGTCAGCATGCCAATTGCACGCTCCCTCAAATCTTGCGACATCGTGGCATTGTGCTGTGTGATAAAACTGCACCTTTCAGAGTGGCCTTTTATTGTGGGCAGTCTAAGGCACACCTGTGCACTAATCATGGTGTCTAATCAGCATCTTGATATGGCACACCTGTGAGGTGGGATGGATTATCTCAGCAAAGGAGAAGTGCTCACTATCACAGATTTAGACTGGTTTGTGAACAATATTTGAGGGAAATGGTGATATTGTGTATGTGGAAAAAGTTTTAGATCTTTGAGTTCATCTCATACAAAATGGAGCAAAACCAAAAGTGTTGCGTTTATATTTTTGTTGAGTGTTTGTTATGTATATGTGTGTATGTATATGTGTGTATGTATATATATGTATGTATTATGTATATGTATATGTATATATATATATATATATATGTATGTATGTATGTGTGTATGTATATGTATATGTATGTATGTGTGTGTGTCTCAATATTGTAACAGTTATTCCGATAGTGGTTGAGTTTCCTCAGTAGTTTTGGCTGGTATTGTGACAGTTTAACATAGTGATTGCAACATAGGACAAACAGTAGATCTGTTTATGACAGTCTTCACCTGTTAAGTAGTGAACAAAGGAAGTCCTCCAGATTTCTGAGTGTTTAAACCTCATTTCCATCCCTCCTGGTCTGAGTCATTATTTAAGCCTGGTAGACGCTGCATTTTCACATCAACTTGGTTGGATCCAAATCATTATAAATTTTGTCTGAATTTCTAACCACTGTTGGTATTAGATGTCCTGTTTGATCAGCATCCCAGCGTTAATTTTTCTGCTGGAGCGAGTCACGATTTGGCTGTCGGACACTCGGGTGGGTTTTTGCCATGTCAGATATTTAGACCAACTGTACCGAGGTGCCTGAGTTCATCTGTGTGATGGGAGCTAGCACGAGTAACCCTAGTAAACCGCACAGCACCCTTGCTTTCAGTCCTTTCTGTACAGATAAGTTGTTAGAATGAAAGTGGAATTGTTAATGCAAAAACAAGTGGAGGTTCCGTTTAAACGTATAGATGAATGATCGCGTCACAGTGTACAGACTGCACGTGGAGGTGATGAAGGTGTTCACAATTACTATGATATCAGGGAATCTGGCAGTGACGGAAGGTTGATTCAGTGTGGGAACAACCAAACTGATATTTTAGTTGGTGTTTTGAATTTTTTTTAAAAGTTTTGTTGATGAATAACTCAAGCAGTGGATATAAAATACACCATTACCCCACTGCATTAGTCCAGTCAAATAATTTTATTCCCATCCTCGTCAAACATGTTCACTGTTTAACACCACCGACATTGGGAGGTTTGTGTGTGTGGTGTGTGTGTGTGTGTGTGTGTGTGTGTTGTGTGGGTGTGTGTGTGTGTGTGTTTGTGTGTGTGTGTGTGTGTGTGTGTGTTGTGTGTTTTGTGGACCTGGTTGACATTTTAAATGACTTTCTTGCTGATGAGGCCCATTTTAAAGAGTACAAACCTGGCTTTGCTCACATAGCAGGCATCATTTTAAGGTGGGAATGTGCTTAGTTTATCTTCACCATGGTGTGTAGTTAAGTAAAAAGTTATAGTTGCGCAGACTAGTGCAGCAAATCGTATTATTAGTGGGCTTTTTTTTATTTTTATGCACCTGCTCAACAAATTTGGAGGGCATTATGTGTTCACCCCATCTGCCCTGGTGTTTTATTTATTTAACCTTTATTTAACCAGGTTAGTCTCATTGAGATCGAGATCTCTTTTACAAGAGAGACCTGGACAATTTTTAAAGTTTCCAATCCACCTAACCTGCATGTCTTTGGATGTTGGAGGAAGCCGGAGCACCCATAAGGAACCCACGCAAACATGGGTAGAACATGCAAAGTCTGCACAGAAAGGCCACAGGTGGGAATCGATCCCATGACCTTTTTGCTGTGAGGCAACAGTGCTAACCACTAAGCCACCGTGCTGCCTGTTTGGCTGTAAACTTTTAGTTTCTGCACAGTTACTAATGAACACCTCATATGATTGAAACCATTTCTCAGTGACTGTATTGCGGAGGCTCGAGGAAGTTTTCTTTTCCAAAAATAGCAGTCATTTGTGATCCAATATGGGCATTATTGGCGGCATCTTGATTTTTGCTTGCCTGCATTAACTAACCAACACTGTGTTTGATTGAAATGATTTCTTGGTGGTGAATTGGGCGAGGCAACAGGAAGGTTCCTTTTGAAAATGGCAGTCAATTCTAAAGCACCAGTTGTTTCCTATAGAAATCATTTCCAGACTTTTTCATCACCTGTACTGCAAAACCATACACCTACTTAGCATACAAGCAGGGGCGTATGCATAGCTTTTTTTTTTCCTTTATTAACATTTTAGCGGTTCTACACGACTGAACTGCAGTGGTGCTCATGTGAGTACATATGTTTTGCAAGGCCCATTTTATCAAGCAGTGTTACTGTTGTTAAGTTTGTAGATGCGCTTCAGTATTGGCTGGTTGGTTGCCAGTCAGATCCCAGGTTGGTTCCTGTAAAGTGGTGAATGCAGTGACGCACAGCACCAGCGCGCTTTCCCCGACCTAACCCGTCTTTCAATTTCAGATTGGATTTTTCAGCAAGGTTTTTTATTTTGGTAAACTGTTGAATCAATTTTTGAGCAGACAGTATTTAAAAAACAAGCAAACAAAAGAAGCAAACATTTTTGAAAATTTGCTGACTCCACCCTTTTGTCTGGATCACCCCCCAGCATGTAATCCAGTTTAGGTTAGACTGAAGCTTTTTCATCCTTTTGAGAAAGTGTTTGATTAGCGGTCTGAGTAATCCTGCTCATCCCAGGAAACATGGGTGAAATCATTACCTGCTTGGCAGAGATGATAAAAAGTGAAAGAGCACCGCTCTCGTGACGTCATCCGGTGAGGGTTAATCATTGTGCCATCTGTGCTGTAGTGGATCCATCCTGATCTCAGGCAGATGCCCGGTGGCTTTAGCTTCCATTGACGTAAGACCGGAGTTTCCTCTCTTAACAGGTTTACTCAACCAACTTGATGTCAAATCTCCTCCGAAAGCACGTGAGGGGAGTCGATGCTCTACGCTGACGTCTTTCAACAATCTGCTTATTGTATTTGCAGTTGGTGACAAATGGGGGAGTGGAGAGGCTCATGACCATCGTCAATAAGTGAAGAATCATTTCTTCACCTTGATTTTTATGTGCTTTCTGGCATTTATTTCAACAGGGAGGTTGCCTAGTAACAGATTTCCATTTATCACTATCTGTTACATTGACACAGAGCAGCTTCACCGCAGCAAAGAGGGACTCATGACTTTGTTCAAGGACACAAAGCACAGACTTCTATTCACCTCTTCACACACCACAGCTACTCCATGCGCACACGCAGGGCACACATATGTGTAAGATGAAAACATCACGAGACAATGCCTGCGTGACTGTCATTAACATCTGTGATGATAGTGAAGTCAGGAGAGGACTCTCGGGTAGCAGAAATTATTTTGGCATCATGTTGGCTCAGAGGGTCAGAAGATGGCGTGATCCAAACCACACCCACATGTGTGAGACAAGGATCATCAAGGATTTAAAGGGACATGGTGATGTTTAAGTCACCTTTATTCCTTTCAAAGCTACAGTGTGTAGGATTTAGGAGTGTTTATTCACAGAATTGGAATATAGCGTTCATAATAGTCTGTGCATTAGTGTGTAATTACCTGCAACAAGATGATGTGTTTCTTAGAATGAGCCCTTCATATCTACCGTATTTCCAGAGCATACGTTGGACAGAGTATAAATTGTACCTTTTTTCCTGTATTATCAGCTCTTTAATTTGGGATTTTTGTCATATTCTTTTTATAATTGCCATATATTCTATTACTGGAGTTTTTGTTTCATACTTTCATTCCTGGAAAGTCACATATAAATAGTTATAATCTATTATTATATATAATGAATCGTTATTTATTTTTATTTTTGTATATGCCTTAACACTGGAGTATAAGTCACAGAACTCCCCCAAACTAGTTAAAAACAAAAACAAACCGCAACTTATAATCTGGAAAATACAATACATGGAAGCAGGCCCCCTGATGGAAGCCACCAACAGATTAGATTAGATTAGATAGAATTTTATTAATGCCTTGGGAAGACTCCCTCAGAGAAATTGAAGTTCCAGCAGCATTGTATAGCAGCACACAGGGTAAGAAGCACACAGTATAAAAAAAAGAAAGTTAAAAAAGGGATATACTTGCTTCATTTTCTTCTTTTTCTTTCTTTTTTTCTTCAACTTGCAAACATGTCTGAAAGTCTAGAAAAAAAAACAGAAGAAAAATGCATAGTTCTTCCTCTGTATGCGGTCTTCTGGTTACTAAAGCAGGCTACAAGTTTGAGAACGCTCATTTTTGTGAAATGGAGGATCATGCATTTTGTTGAGCATGAGCCTCCATCGCCAAAGGAAATGAAAAGTACAATGTTGGACAAAGGAACAGGTCCAGCATTAGATCTGACATAATGTTTCTTTGATTGCACTAGACTTGTATTTCTTTTGATATTTTCCTCAACAGTATCCTTTGTCAGCTCCTTCCAAGTCACATTTTCTCGATCCAGCACCTGTCTTTTTCAGCTGTTGTCATAGAATGCTGAGATAATGTGGCATGTGAAGGGAGCGTCTACCTCACAGATGAAGTGGCTTAAAGCCATAACCGAGCGCATCACCTAGCTTGAATGTTTACAGTGTAGATCTACGCTGGTAATGGAAAGCATTAGTTTTCCCTCACAGATTAAGGCATCGTTCTTGTCCTTTCATAAGAATGAACTGCTCTGACGCATTCACCCCCTCTGTTTTAATCTCGAGAACCCCAGACGCGGCCAGATCAGTGCCACCGTAAGCTCCTCTGGGGATAATAGGCCGGCTGTGCAGCTACTGTAGGGAGGCCTGAGGGGATAAAGAGAGGTGAAGAAAGGGAGATGACGAGGAGCGGAGGAGTGGGGAGGAACGTTGAAGGGGTGTGAAGGGGTTGTGAGGGCCGGATTGACATGGCCTAAATTACTCCAGAGCGTTTGAGATTGATTTTGTATGTTCTTCAGTCCTGAATATAGTCCTTGTATCTGCTTCATGTGCTTGAATTAATCCATTTGTCCTTTTGAAATTTGTTGAACTTGATTAACAGTGAGTCTTGCACTTAAGGATACATTAAAAATCATTATTAGAACAGAGAATTGGTTGGCCTTCACCAGTTCTAAGCAAGTTTAAAATATTACCTCTAGCATTTGTTACAATTGTAGCTAATTGATGTCTAAAACTAATGCGATTAATTATTATTGAATTTGTGTGTTTGGGAATGTGCAGTCGAGTACTTAAGTACAATAATTATGTAGTATAATAAGTATTTGGACTGTGCAGGGGTGGTGGCCAAGTGGTTAATGCGCTTGGCTTCAGTTCGGAAGGTTCTGGGTTCAAATCCCACCCCTGCCACATTTCTCCATGTAATGTGGAGTTGCGTCAGGAAGGGTATCCGGCGTAAAACCTGTGCCAAATCAACATGCAGATCCACCTTGGATTTGCTCTGGCGACCCCGAGTGCAAACAAGGGAGCAGCCGAAGGGACTTACTAATAAGTATTTGGACTGTGAGCCAGTTGTAATTTTACTTCTGGTCAGCACCACAGTAGTGCTGAAATGACTAAATTAAGATTCGATTGAAGTGTTGACTCATTTTTAATTCAAAGGTTCAACAAATCTATCACATTAACCATTAAGTAATTACTGCCATGTTTATGCACAGTCCATCTACTATCAGAGGCCAAATGTAATTAGATAAACTAGCATAATTATAACTATAATGATTATTGTTTATATTTGCTTGAAAATCCTTCACAGCCAATGACTACATGAAGTCAGAAGTTCATGGACATCACCAAATGTTGAGTTTTCTCCCTTGACATGCTTTACCCGATCTTTATTGCAGTCTCCTTTAGCTATTGCTTAGTTTTTTGTATTTCTGCCCTCAGTAAATTTGAAATCACGCTCTATTGGGTTGAGGACAGATGGATAACTTGACCATTGAGGAATATTCTGTTTGTTTTTCCGAGAGAAGCTCTTGTGTTGCTTTTGGCTGTATGATTTTGGTCATGATTCATCTGCACTATGAAGCACTGTCCTGTCAGTTTGGGAACATTTGGCTGCATCTGAGCAGGTGGTTTAGTCCTATACACTTCAGAATTAGTTATGCTGCCTCCATCAACTGTCAGATTATCAGTCAGCACCAGTAGCACAGTTTCTTTGGCAGCTGTACATGCCCATACCATAACGCTACCTCTGCTGTGTTCATCATGAGATGTTGGTTTCCTTCTCTATACTCCTGTTATTCTGGTACATGGTATTCGTAGTTTCATTTGTCAAAAAAAAAGTGATTCCAGAAGTGGGCAGGCTTTTTAGATGTTTCCTGCCAAAATCTAATCTGGACTTCTTGTTTCTGAGTGTTGCCAGTGGTTTCAGTGTTGCCAATGGTTTGCACATTGCTGTAAACCTTCTATTTACATTCATGAAGGTGTCTCTTAAGTGTAATATCTGATAATGATAAGCCTTCCTCCTCCAGAGTGTTCTTGCCTTGGTTAGATGTTGTGAGGGGTTTTTGCCATCAAGGAAAGAATTCTTTCGTCGTGTACTTTAGTTGTGTTCCGTGGTCTTCCAGGTCTTTTGGTGCATTACTTCTTTTTAAGAATGTACCACATTGTTGATTTGTCCACTCATAAAGTTTTTGCTATGTGGCTGATAAGTTGATTTTGTTTTTTAAACTTTATTATATCCTCTTTTATTTGCATTCACACCTCTTGGGGCCTCATATTGTGAGTTCCAATGAAGCAAAAATGCAAATTCAACACATGGTGTCAACTAAACTTTTTTATATGCTTAATTTGCCATGGAATAATGAGGGGAAATGCCATATCTGGCCATGAAATGTCTTATCAGTCCATTTTATATACTTGTAGCCTCTTAAAATGAAGAGCGTGTATATAAAATGGTTGTGATTCCTAAGTGGTTAAAGTGATGTTTTTGTTGATCCCCCATGTATCAAATTTGAAAGTCAAACACTAGTAGCACATCTCAGTTGTTTAATTTATTATCCACTGCATTGGTGTACAGAGGCAAAATTGCAAAAATTGTGTCACTGTCCAAATACTTACTCTGTGTGTACAATTGTATACAGCATACCTGTTTGATCTTATAGGTCAGTTCCAGTGTGGAAACAAGCGTTGTGAGATGAAGGAAGGCCTGAAGAGTTGGGAGGTGAATTTCGCCTATGTTGAACAAGGCGAGAAGAGGAACGCTTTGGTTAAACTAAGTAAGTTAAAAGACACTTTGCCTTCTCTCCACTCAGAAAAACATTGTGAGGTTTGCCGTGCAACTTTCATCTAAATCTCAGGTGTATTATAAAGGTCTTGTTATAATATTATTCCGGTCAAATACAGACATGGCTCCTCTTATCAGTTTATATTTATTGGAGTTAAATGGTTTGACATGTATAAAATTGAATCATGATCTGGCGGCCCTGAAAATTGAACTTGAGGTAAACTGAAACAGTGTTGAGATATGAATGGTCATGAGAAATTTTATGTTTCAGTGAATTCTTAAAGTAAATGTGGTTAGTGAGATCTCTGATGTGTCTTAAAATGTTTAAGTAGCAATGATCCCAATATAAGCACTATATATCAGTTGATTTGAAATTGATGATGCAGTAAGATATTAACCTTGAAACTACACTATGATATAACTAGTGAGTAACTAGGCCATGTCTTGTGTGGCTGCTTGTTGCTAAAATTGGTGAGCAAATGTTTTGCAATAAAGAGGAAAGAATTGTCCAAATAAAATTTGGCTAATGAAACACACAAACCTGAATTTCACAGAAACTTTCCATTAAAAAAAAAAAAAAAAATTATGCAAAAAGTTTTTGTTAGTGTGCCAGTGTCTTCAACCTTAGTATGGAGGTTAAAACCTCTCTTGTAGTGTGTCTTCGTGTGTTCTAAAATCATTCAGATTCAACCACTAATTCTTCCCAAATTCAGTTAGTTATCTCTTACAGAATTCTAAAATGGCTTACTTACTGTTTTAGAAACAAAAAGAAACAAACCTAATCAGGAGTGCTACAGGGTATTGTGCTTGGACCACTGTTTTTTTATTTGCCAGAATTACTGTATGTCACAAAGTATTCATCCAGATGCTTGCAGACAATACTATTATTTAATATGTGCATTGAGAAGACCAGTTCCTCAGTTTCCACAACAGTGGAATTTGGAGTTGATAGATTCAATAGCTCTAAAACAATGATGTTTAGGTGTGGTCCGTATCTCTTTGGTAATATGTCTATTTGGAGGATCCATGGGTTCTGTTGGAATGACTGTGTCAAATGAGATGTTACTTAGGGAGACATAAATGAGTGAGAGAACATCAGCTAACACTTTTGGCCATATGGCTTGCTTCTCTGGGTATCACCCAGTGCCTACATGTTGAGGACCCCAGCAGCCAAGGTGATGCCCATGTTTCGCTTGGCTGAGGCACGTAGTTGGCTACTATCGAGAAGTGGGGATTGACTGGTTGTCTGCCTGAGTGGTTCCATGGTGTGGTGGATGCAGCGATGCATAGCATCAGCACATGCTCCCAGACCTGAGCTGAATATTCATTTTGATCAAGGAGTATCTCAACATGAAGTTAGTCAGTCAGATTTGAACTGTGTAAAATATGTAGCATGAATTTGTAGTAGCAGTTTGGAAACTGCTCACAGTGTCTGCTAATTGTGATGACAAGTAAACTCATTTAGAAACCACGCTAAATGAATACAAATATGTTAAATACACTTTTTTGACTGTTCCAGGATGCTGTTTGCAACGGTTCATTGCAAAACCCATGCATATCATGAGGTACTTGTAAGGCTCATATTTTTAGTGTTCCCTTACAGACTCCATGCATCATTTTCACTGCACAAAACACTAAAAATATGTCTTTAAAAACCCCTTTATATTCATGAGCTGTGCTATAATGACGTTCCTATCTTAAGAAGGTTGCAGGTATCACTGAGTTGACTTGAATGATGTACCAGAATAAAACAATGCCATGCTGTTTGTGTTGCAGGAGTGTGCCCCGAATGCTCCTTCAAACTGAACTACCATCACAAGTAAGACACCACAGGTTCCACCTGTGAGAGTAAACCTTTATGCACCAAGAACTGTGAAACGAATTCAAACGTCCCCAGCCAACAGTCAGCTCGATTTCCATTTTCAGTGTGACTGAAAATGTCTGGTAACGTGTAGAGGAAAACCAGTGTTATATGTTGCTTTAATGTTTTGAATTAATGTGTAATTTTATTTTCAGGAGGAAGGAGGTGAAAGTAAAAGCAAAAAAGATAGGGCGTTCAGACAAAAACCGGGCTTCATCAGATAACAAGAAGAAAAGAAAGAGATCATCTTCACATTCCAAGAAGCACAAACATAAGAGAGGGCGAGGTAAAACCACAGTCTCCTGTTTCTTCTTGGCATGACTATTTTGCAGTTAATCTCTTTAAAGGCAAACAGCTTACTTTATAATTATCTTTTCTGCACTGTCTCTCCCCGTCTTTCCAGATCGGTCAGCCTCCTCCAGCAGCACAGAGGAGTTGCTGGACTCAGACAAAGGTATAGCCTCCTCTCAAACATGGATCCAAAAGTACCTCCCTTGTTTTGAATAGAGCATACATTCAAAAGCTTGCAATCAATTTCTTCAGGGTTTTGTATCCCTACGCTACATTTTGGAGTGAAAATCTAAATGCACAAATAAGCTGAGATGTGCCTCAGTGGTCAGCCTCAATTATGCAACAGTTTTAATGCAACACAACCGCTAATGTAGAATGAGAGTAATGAACAATTAGTGCACAATTAAAAATATAAATAACTTTAAATTTAAAACAGGGTGTGATTAAAGATTCTATTCTTATCAGAATTTGGCAGGCGCTTTACTGACTTTGCATCCATTGTGCCTGTTGTCGGTTTTCTCCATTTTCCGAATGGGGGAAATATAGATGTGGATTGTATGACGTCCAAAGTGGCGTCACTCTTCAACCTGGGTAGTTGTGCTATTGAGAATGAGATCCTCACACTGAAAAATTACATTGAGATCAAATCCAGAGCAACACCTGGCATGAATGTCCAATTCTGGAATCTAAAGCAGAATGGGAAGTACCCCAACCTCAGACAAACTGCACAGAATTTGATTGCACTTCATGTGTCAACATATTTGTGTGACTCTGCCTTTTCACATATGAAAATTATCAAGTCAAAATACAGATCCACCATGACTTGCGCCCTTTTTACGACTGGCATTCAGCTCCTACTGTCTGGCCTATGAGAGACTAGCTTCCTCTCAGTGGCCGAAGGCCCACTTAGGTAGGGAACAACCTTTCCAACTTGAATTAAGCATTGTATAATTTGGATTGTTTGTTGTTGTGTTGTTACAGGCCAGTCTGAGGTCTACTTGTGCTTGTTCTTTGCACCACACACATTTACTTCAATAATGTGTTATTATTGTTAAAACGTTATCTTCGTGCCAGAAAATTGTGTTATTATCTTGGTGCATAATAAATTTTGGCTACACTATGGCTTGGTAGATCTCAATACACTGTCAAAGTTTAAAAGTAGATTTTAGTTGAAAAAAGGTTGGGCACCCCTGGTTTAGCCAACAACTCAAAATCAATAAATACAGTTCAGTGTCAGGTGTGGGAACATACACCATTGCTGTGTCCACCACACCACAGGGTCTATATGGCAACTACCCAGGCAGGCAAACAACCGAACCATCCACACTTCTCAAACATACCATACTTTCTCGATTAAATTCCTTTTGAGTCAGTGAATTCTGTACGAGACCGTCCTTTGTGCGTGTACATGTGCGCTACAACAGTCCGTGCAAGTTCTGTACGTGCACTTGTATGTTGCTTGTCTTACAGTTGTCTGGTTAGTTTTCAAGTGGGGGAAAAAAATCATTTGGTTTGAGTCAGTGAATATTTCAAAATATCACGTTGTCTGCTGAGACACAAAAAAGACATGACAAAGGACGACAGACACTGACATAAAAAGGCGAATTTTAATAGCCAAGTGCTGGTTTTTCCACTGATTCTGCAGCTGGAGAAAGTCATTAGATGAAGCGTCTTCCTCTGGCAGCCAGAGGATGAATGCTCAGCTCCCCGAGCCGTCATTAGTCTCTGCTTGATTGAATCTGTGACTGGGGAAAATACAGGGGCACTGCTCTGGAACCATAAATTACCCACCAAAATGTGTTTCTGAATAAATATGCGGAGACACAGAACATTTGCATAACTATGTTGCATCTCTTTTGTAATCTGAATAACCACTTTTTTCTCTTTCTTTCTTCTTCTTTTTTTTTGTTGATTGATTGTTTTGATACGTATCTGAACAGATCGGTTGCTGTGCTCAGCAAACACTGACTAGTAAGATTTGTTGCACGGTATACTTCCGACATTTCCTGTGACTGATTGTTTTCTGGATGTCTCCTGCCAGAGGCTGACGCTGGGAACGAACCTGAGGGCCAATCAGAGGCTGACCATTGGCGTGGACCCGCACCGGCGGTGGAGGAGAAGTCGAGGTTAGAACTAACGTTCATTTAAAATCAGACCCAGTAAACTGCTGTAATAACCTTCAGTGTAATAACCTTCCCCCCCCCCCCCCCCCCCCCCCCCCCCCCCCATCCGATACACTGCATCAGTATCAGTGCCCAAAACCTCATTTCAGATGTAACTAATCCACATGAAATACTGCAAAATCCATGTTTCTCTTCTTGGCTTGGAGAGTAGTTTGTAGGTTAAAATATTCATATGTCTGGGCTCTACAAATACTAATAATGTCAAAATAAAATATGTGCTCATTAAGCAATCAGAGTAGAAATTCTGAGGTAAAAGTTGGCATTTTGGATGTAAACACTGATTTATACAGTGCGTGAAATGACCTTTCACAAAGGACGCTGAGCTAGTACAGTGCTCTGCAGTGGATACGTTTACATGGACATTAGTAATGCTTTGAAAATCTGAGAATGCTGTACTCGAGGCTCAAATCCCGAAACCAAGGCTTTGGAGCCCAAAAAGCCAAGGCTTTGACCACCAAGGCCAAAGACTGGACTCCCAAAGCCAAGGCTTGGAGCCCTAAAGGCCAAGGCTTTGACCACCAAGGCTAAAGCCTCGATTCCCAAAGTCAAGGCTTTGACTCACAAAACCAATCCCAAGGCTTGAAACCTGAAGGCCAAGGCAGAATTAAAGGGAAAAACAAAAATGGAAATGGATCCTATATAGATGGAAGTTCACACTAAAAGAGACAAAAAAAATAATATGGACCTTTACATCCAAAGCATGATACATTTTAACTATAACTTCAAGAACAGCAGTTGATGTCAGTAAAATTAGTATTTTTGATTGTACAGGCTGGTTAGGGAACTAAACTGTATTTAAAAATTCAATATGCAGTGGTCCCTCGTTTATTGCTGGAGTTACGTTCTAAAAATAGCCCGCAATAGGCGAAATCCGCGAAGTAGTCGGCGTTAATTTTTACAATTATAGACGTTTAAGGCTGTAAAACTGCTCACTACACACTTTATACACTTTTCTCAAACAGGCATTAACATTTTCTCACTTTTCTCTCGTGTGTAAACACTCTCAAAGTTCAAACCTTAGTAGAAAAATAAGACCAACCTGTTTTCAGGCCCAAACATTTGTTTGAGAAATAAAAATAGAATGTTTTCCTATAAATAATTATGATGGCTTTTAGAACTAACAAATTTAATTTTAACGATCAACCTACGAGGTTGGACACTAAAAATTATTAATAGTGACTGACCAGTATTACGCAGTTCCTCTGATCGTGCCTCTTTGTTCTGGTGCCGCTCTGCTGTCGCGCCTTTTTCCACTGAGTCACACCTCGGTGAAGGTTTCTTTTTCCGAGTGAAGAACACAGTTATGGGTAGTTGTTGGTGCTCTTTTTTCTTTTGGGTGAGAAGATTCTTATAAACAGACACGCAGAACACAATGCGCGTGCTCTCCCTTCGCGGTGCCGCGACCGGCCTGCTTGATGAGGACGCAGAACACAATGGGCTGTAAAAAAAAAAAAAAGCAAAATTGGACTAAAAAAATCCGCAAAACTGCGAGGCCGCGAAAGGTGAACCGCGTTATAGCAAGGGACCGCTGTACACTGAATTTTCTTGAGATGACCAAGACTCTGAACTTCCAAGACCCCAAGGCAGCCATCACTCATGGTGTCTGCCACTACCAAACGTTTTGGGATTAATTTTGGGATATAGGGTCAGATGTGCATATCTCCAAACTGGAATGTTTACTGTAATATAAATGAATAGGGCTAAAACATTTGGTACATTGTATGGAACATGAACTAACATTTTTCTCATCTTTTCAGGGAGGAGGAGTTTGACGAGTATTTCGAGGACATGTTCCTTTGACTTAGTTGGCAGTTGCTCTGACTGTGGTGTAACTACACCCCCTCTGCACACTTTAAACATGTTGGTATTTATGTAAGTGTACTGTTTTTGTTCCATCACCTCTACAGAAATAAACAGGGTGGTCACGCAATACTTTGTCCACTGTCACCATCTCAGTTCTTATTCCATCTTCTCAAATTACAATGCTATATTTTTAATATTTAAAGTAATGTTAGTACATAATGTACCGGGAGGGAATTCCATATAGTAGTTCTAATTGCTGTGTGAGTAAAAATACAGTGAAGTACTGAAATTATGCCAGTTTTGTTTGATGAAATATTATGGTAAAATGGACAAGAATGAGCTTGATGTGCAGCTGTAGAACACAGATTGTAGCGATCGTTTGGCTACTGCAGAAAAAGAAATAACATGAGGCCACTTTAACAACACAAGGTTACTCAGGAGATTATCAAAGTTAATCTGTGATACTTATGTCACCTCTTACTGATCTGCCTGTCTTGGTTACATGGTTACACTTCCTCTGTTGTCATTCTGAATCCAACAGAGTAACTAAAGTAAACGAAGTAGAAAAGAACATTTGTGGGGAAATTGTTTTTTGAGACAACACAATATTTTATTTGATTTTATTTTTTGTTATCTTGAGAAAATAAAACGTTGTTTTCCTGAGATAATAAAATTTTGTCCTGATTGAGAAACCTTGGTTTGTCAGTGCTGAAATGAAATTTTGTTCTCCCAAGATTATTCTTGATCATGACAACACAGAACTTTTTCCCCAATGAGAGATAACTGAATAATTTGATCATTATCAAGAAAATGATGCATTGTTTTCCCAAGATAACCGATTTGTATTTGCTAATTTTTTTTTCTTGTGGCGTTATGTTTTTTACTTCACTGCTGGCGTGCGCTAAATGTTAGCATTTTTCAAATAAACAATAGTGCATCCTGTATACGGCATAAAATGTATTAAGTCAACACGAGCCAAATAAACAGTAGCATGTTGTTGGTTTATTTGTAGACATGACATAAAATTAAACACATGCATGTATGTGCTCTGAGATGCTTGAATATCTGGCAAAACCTAAAATGCACGTGTGCACTTTCATAGCCGTCCCCACTCTTTCAGGGGGTACCAGAGATAATCAAACCCTGTGAAAGTCAACCTCCGTCTCTTTTTTTTTTTTTTTTTTTTTTTTTTAACTTTCAACTTTTGAAGTAGAGCCGTTGTGAGACACATAAATCAACTGCAAATGAGAGCAATGAAAGGTCATGGTCATTAAGGGGTTGACAAGCTGAACTGTCTCCAAAAATGATAGATTGTAGGGCTCGTTCTTTGTCTCGACAAATCAAATATCTCATCAGGGGATGCTGCATTTGCTGCAGCATCTATCGGGCACAAATGTGCTTAAATAACAAAACAAAACTGTTCCTCTCCTCTAACAGCAGGATGTTGACCAGCACAGTCAGACAACACCACAGGAAACGGAAACAATCCACTGATCTGCTTTTCCCAGAGGCTCATCCAGCTTTGGCTCCCTAAGATCTCAGCATGATATGACTAAAAAGAAGCACCACCACCTCTGAGCTCAAGGTCGCTAAAGTTCATACTCTGTCACATCCTTCATGCAGCAAAATCCTGTATTAGAAGAAGAAAAAAATACTAAAAGTGGGTAAAAACTCCAAACCGACTTACACCTTCATAAATTCCTTTATTTGCTTACACATATTACATCGTCACATTCATACAGCAAGGGGGCCGTCTTATTTGTCAGATGATTAAAATGATCGGTAATTATCAGTGAAAGTGACACTTTAAATAACTGACACAAGTGACACCGAGAAACCAGTTCACTGAACGTCTCCAAGCAACAGGAAAACTGTTCCAGGTAGTCCCAAAACCGTGATTGGATTAGCGTCTTGATGCCTCATTGATGAGAAGAGATCACATTGCGTAACAAAGGGTTAAGAGCGTCAGCTTGTCCTCAACAAGAAGGAAGCAGCTAAAATGGTTTCAGGAGCTGTCGGTACTGTATGCGCCATCACAGAGGAGAAGGTTTGGTGCCGTCTGCAATATAAACTTGTGCATCATTTGTGCAGAGAAATGATGAAGATTTGGAAGCAAGAGTTTAACCTCCTCTGTACAAAGGTTATTTAAAATCTAAAGCTGTGTGGATCTCAGTCGCTGGACGACAATCGCATCAAATCCCATCAGATCTTACAGCGCGGTTACAGTGCTGTGAAAAGTTTTTGCCCCTTGAGCTTTGGTATGTAGATTTTTTTTTTATACTTATTTCTTCAGGACATCAGATGTTTAAAAAAGAATTCAGGCTTCTTGTTATTAACATTTCTAAAATTCTGCCCTTTTAACTCACAGTGAAAACAAATCTTCACATGATGACATAAACTTTATAGAAATATTAAAGCCAAAAGAATGGAATGGTATGTGCCCCCCCAATCATTTACACCAATCATTAAGCGGAAACAGTATGGTACTGTTGAGTATATCGTCTGGAGTAGGTACTAAATAAAATAAAATAAAAAGCATGCAAGGAGATGGATGAGGTAAGCCATCAAGACACCCACAAAAACTCAAGTTGCAGGCTTTAAATGTACCATGGAGATGTGTAACTGGTATGCAACAGACAAAAGTTGCACGATGCTCACCTTTACCTCTTTCAGAGTCTGTCTTTGTGGCTTCCATCACTAGTCTTCCCACTTATTAATTTTTTGAGAACTGTCCACTACAGACAGAATAGCCATACAGTAGCATGGTGTTTGTACAGTAGTGTTCAGAATAATAGTAGTGCTATGTGACTAAAAAGATTAATCCAGGTTTTGAGTATATTTCTTATTGTTACATGGGAAACAAGGTACCAGTAGAGTCAGTAGATTCTCACAAATCCAACAAGACCAAGCATTCATGATATGCACACTCATAAGGCTATGAAATTGGGCTATTAGTAAAAAAAAAAAAAGTAGAAAAGGGGGTGTTCACAATAATAGTAGTGTGGCATTCAGTCAGTGAGTTTGTCAATTTTGTGGAACAAACAGATGTGAATCAGGTGTCCCCTATCTAAGGATGAAGCCAGCACCTGTTCAACATGCTTTTCTCTTTGAAAGCCTGAAGAAAATGGGACGTTCAAGACATTGTTCAGAAGAACAGCGTAGTCTGATTAAAAAGTTGATTGGAGAGGGGGAAAACCTATATGCATCTACAATGATCTACAATGATCTCCAATGCTTTAAAATGGACATAAAACCAGAGACGCGTGGAAGAAAACGGAAAACAACCATCAAAATGGATAGAAGAATAACCAGAATGGCAAAGGCTCACCCACTGATCAGCTCCAGGATGATCAAAGACAGTCTGGAGTTACCTGTAAGTGCTGTGACAGTTAGAAGACGCCTGTGTGAAGCTAATTTATTTGCAAGAATCCCCCGCAAAGTCCTGTTAAATAAAAAAAAAGTGCAGAAGAGGTTACAATTTGCCAAAGAACACATCAACTGGTCTAAAGAGAAATGGAGAAATATTTTGTGGACTGATGAGAGTAAAATTGTTGTTTTTGGGTCCAAGGGCCACAGACAGTTTGTGAGACGACCCCCAAACTCTGAATTCAAGCCACAGTTCACAGTGAAGACAGTGAAGCATGGTGGTGCAAGCATCATGATATGGGCATGTTTCTCCTACTATGGTGTTGGGCCTATATATCGCATACCAGGTATCATGGATCAGTTTGGATATGTCAAAATACTTGAAGAGGTCATGTTGCCTTATGCTGAAGAGGACATGTCCTTGAAATGGGTGTTTCAACAAGACAATGACCCCAAGCACACTAGTAAACAAACAAAATCTTGGTTCCAAACCAACAAAATTAAAGCCTCGCAGATGTAAAGAAATCATGAAAAACTGTGGTTACACAACTAAATACTAGTTTAGTGATTCACAGGATTGCTAAAAAAAAAAAATAAGTTTGAACATAGTAGTTTTGAGTTTGTAGTGTCAACAGCAGATGCTACTATTATTGTGAACACCTACTTTTCTACTTTTTTTTTTACTAATAGCCCAATTTCATAGCCTTAAGAGTGTGCATATCATGAATGCTTGGTCTTGTTGGATTTATGAGAATCTACTGAATCTACTGGTACCTTGTTTCCCATGTAACAATAAGAAATGGATTAATCTTTTTAGTCACATAGCACTACTATTATTCTGAACACTACTGTATTTCATAATGACTGATGTAAATGAAGTCCAACACACATTCGCTGCTTAGAAAATGTTCATGTATCCATCCCCTGACTTGTCTAAAGAAAATTGGCTGTGAAAGTGATGATTTAACTGTGTTATACTAAGTAGGCCACATGCTGGTAATTATGCACCCCATTGTCTTGGCATTGATATTTTTAATTTAATTTATTTCCGCCCGGTATGAAATACGGGGGGATATAACGTCTGCCTGTTTTCACTTGTTAGTACGATTATCTCAAGAACCAGTTGACCTATTTCATTCATATTTAGCATAACGGTGTAGTCAGGTGGTCCTCCGACACTTTGTATTCCTGATACTGATCATATGTCATTTATCACATATATCACATATCTGATACTGATATGTCACCTCTTAAAGACTCTTGCTTTTTTTAATTTGCGTTTTTTTTATAGATATTTGTTTTCACTGAGTTTAAAGGACATTTTTGAAATGATAAAAAAAAGCCCAGAATTTTTTTTTTTTTTTTTTAAATGTGTAAAGTCTCGAGAAAGAAAAATCTTTCACAGCACTGTCTGTCTATTGTACTGTGTTTTGGATGTGTGTCTTGTACTCTTGCCTCCTCGTGAACAAAAACCCAAATGTAATGTCCTTCAGTTTGGATTATACAAGTTTCAAACGATTTACAATTGCTGTGTCATAAACTATATACATGTGAATCATACATATTGAAAATAAATCATTTTTGGTGAATCAACATGAAATTGCACCTTTCCCCTAAACACTGGTACAAACATATTTCCATATTCACATATTTTCCAGGTTTTGAATCAAACCTTACAATAGATTTTTTTTTTTTTGGTTCAGTTTGTGATTTTTCAAATGCTTCCTCTCAAGACTTCTCAACCCTATGACAGTTTAAGTACAAAATCTCCACATTCAAAAATATATGTATTTAGATATAGTGGATATTAAAATAAATATCCCAGATATCAGACTGCTGCTATGTACCTGTTAACTGAAAGCTGAGGCCATACGATGCATCCGGAAAGTATTCACTTCGCTTCAGTTTTCCACATTTTTTTTTCTGTGACAGTCTTATTCCAAAATGGATGAAATAAAAATTTTTTCCCCTCAAAATTCTCCACACAATACCCCATAATGACACTGTGAAAAATAGAGATTTTTTGCAAATTTATTAAAAATAAAAATAAGAAATCATATGTACATAAGTATTCACAGCCTTTGCCATGAAGCTCAAAACTCAGGTGCATCCTGTTTCCACTGATCCTCGAGATGTTTCTACAGCTTAACTGGAGAACAGTTGATTGGATATGATTTGGAAAGGCACACACACCTGTCTACATATAAGGTCCCACAGTTGACAGTGGATGCCAGAGCACAAACCAGGCACAAAGTCAAAGGAATTGTCTGTTGACCTCTGAGCCGGGATTGTCTCGAAGCACAAATCTGGGGAAAGTTGAACAAAGACTGAACCCTTTGGTGTGAATGCCAGGTGTGATGTTTGGAGGAAACCAGGCACCATCCCTACACTGAAGTGTGGTGGTTGCAGCATCATGCTGTGGGGATGTTTTTCAGGAGCAGGAACTGGGAGACTAGTCAGGATTGAGGGAAAGATGAATGCTGCCATGTACAGAGACATCCTGGATGAAAACCTGCTCCAGAGCGCTCTTCACCAGGGCGATGGTTCATCTTTCAGCAGGACAATGACCCTAAGCACACAGCCAAGATATCAAAGGAGTGGCTTCAGGACAATTCTGTGAATGTCCTTGAGTGGCCCAGCCAGAGCACATACCTGAATCTGATTGGACATCTCTGGAGAGATCTAAGAATGGCTGTGCACCGAGCGCTCGCAATCCAACCTGATGGAGCTTGAGAGGTGCTGCAAAGAGGAATGGGCAAAACTGCCCAAAGATAAGCGCACCAAGCTTGTGGCATCATATTCAAGAAGACTTGAGGATGTAATTGCTGCCAAAGGTACATTAACAAAATATTGATCAAAGGGTGTGAATACTTATGTACTCGTACAAGCAATTTTTTAGTTTTCATTTTTTTTATAAATTAGCAAAAATTTAAAAAATAAAGTTTTTCATGCTGTCATTATGGGGTGTTGTGAGTAGAATTTAGAGGGAAAAAATGAATTTACTCAATTTTGGAAAAAGGCTGTAACATAATATGTGAAAAAAGTGAAGTGCTGTGAATACTTTCCAGATGCACTGTGACGTTACACACTGCCTGGCTAATTTTCTTCAGCAACACACATTTCATCTCACCAAAGTCAATTACGGTAGAATGTCTTTTATTACATGTAATGTCATTTACAAAAATGTTATGTACAGTAGTTAGGAGGCTCAATTAAGTTTTCACCCCCTCTATCAACGTTTAGTGGGTCAAAGATTTCCATATACAGAGTTGACTTCCTATTGAAACA
The DNA here is from genome assembly GCF_902500255.1 of Thalassophryne amazonica. NCBI lineage: Eukaryota > Metazoa > Chordata > Actinopteri > Batrachoidiformes > Batrachoididae > Thalassophryne > Thalassophryne amazonica. Next base: position 48,810,432 of record NC_047120.1, on the reverse strand, counting down.
GTATGGAAGACTGCAGAAGAGCCCAGAAAAGGATGGAAATGCCTTTAGGTTAATTGGGCTACCATTGCCTTATTGCGATCATGAGAAAATAAAATAATGACAAAAATAATAAGGAATCTGGTGGAAAACATTTGGTTCTCCACAGGTCAGGGTCTATCTTAGGAACCATCTCCAAAATATTCATATTACCTTCAGTAACTATACAACTAGATCAAAAATGGTTAGAGGACATTAAAAAAACAGGTATGCAGATAGAGTTATGTACATAGCCTTTAAAACACAATTTCACCATCAGGAAAATGTCAACTCATTTCCATAAAAATTAACCATTTTCTTATATACGAGGGTAGGCTGAAAAGTTCTAAGGCTCACTGTGATGCAGTTAATGCATTACTCCTTCATGGGGAGCCTTAGAACGTTTCAGCCTACCCTCGTATTAGCATGAAACCAGACAGTGTTGACCAGTCATGACCAAAATCAGATTATAAACCCAATGTAATTACCAATTTATTTCAAAATTAATAAGGCTGTCTTTAATATCTTGGAAAAATTCACACATGGAGCAATCAAAAGGGCACACAGACCTCTGGTGATGTTGCTAATTAGTTGTACATTACAATAAAAATAATCTTGGGGCTGTACAGACTTTATATTTGAGTTCCACCATAAACCAAATGACCAGAGCTAACTTTTAAGACTCTTTGCACAACACTTTCATTCCCCTTCTCTCCAGAGCATATCTGCTGCACAGTCTGATCTGGCCAGTTAGCCTGTCCATCTCCACTGTAATCAAGGAAGGGCTCAAAGCTGGTCGTTATTACAACCCACATCCACCATTCCTACTGCACATCTCACTGTCGTCCTTACTGTATAAACAACTGACCCTCCAGGAATTGGCAATGGCATTATCTGGTATTGGAAATTTCTGGAGAGACTGACACATCCGCACCACCCTTACACATTCTGAATAAAGTAGTTATAACCTTTTAGCCCGATTCATGTTTAATATACAGGTACATTTGAAAAATACACCAAGCTGGACATATTGCATCAATAATACATCCACAATGAAAACTAAGTTTTTAGCATTATTTTGTTGCTGTTTTAAGGGTCCGTTGTATTATCAATTTTCAACTCTGGCACAGCTGCCCCTGTTCACTTTCATGAAGTACCGTTGTTGCATACTGAACGGTCTGCCCCTAAAAATTGGTCCGCCCTGTCTCCTCTGCGTATGCATCATTCTGGAGCTCAGCAGCTCATCTGCGACAGTTTCTTCCCCCAAATCAATCAAATAGATTGTGATTATTAACCACCAAATGACAAGGTAAAACCTCTTAAATCATTATAAAGTCAGTTTTACGCAGAAACGAGGGGAAACTATGTGACGCTTTGAAATAACCTACGTAAAGTGAACGCATCAGCTAGCAGCTCTTGTAGCTGTGGCGCTCTGATCTCTTCCTTTGTATTTTTTCATGAAATAATGCTGTATTTATGTGGAAATGATTGTTGTACAAAAGCTTCAGATGTCTGTCGCTGAGATAGATGATGACTGGAGTGCGGTTTGAAGCAGAAACGAGGTGATAATTGGTGAACTGCGGCTGATGCACAGAAATGATGCATGCGCCGTGAAGGCAGGGTGGACCGTTGTTTTAGGGGGGACCGTTCGGCCGGCGACACCAGTAAATAAGTTTATACTTCAAGCGATTAAAAAACAATACCACCAAATGTATGCAAACCTTTCACCCACTGAAAGCCCGGTATCAAAACGTTAACAGTCCAAATGTGTGTCTGAATCATTACTTCAAGAATAAAGTCATATGGGAGCAAAGTTAAATGACTTCACAAACCTAATGTTTGGTAACATGGAATGGGATGGAGTTGAGAAATCTTGAATTTGAGTGATTTTAACCAAGCTGTATGTAAATTTGTGGCCTCAGCTGTAAGACAGTATCATTCCTTGGTGCTAGAGCGACTAATGAAACAGAAGCAGTTAAAAGCATTGTGCAGCCTAAATGTAGGACCTGGAGATTAAACGCTGCCATAAACTACTGCTTTGGCATGTATAACCTCCCCCCGCACAGTGTCCTATGTGCGCTATAAACAACACAGTTTGTACTTTACCTCTAAGACCTGGAGCTTTTGTTTCCACATTTGAGATGTTCGAACCAGAATTTCAGACATTTCATCAGGAACATTTGATGTTGAAGGGACGTAACAGCTGTCAGTGTTCATGGTCAGATGTTCATGGTTCCATGTTGAATTCAAAAAACAATCAAAAACCACAAAAAAGAACAAAGGTGGTCAGTTTTTCAACTGCATCTTTTGCAGTCCACGTTCATTTACTTCTTCACTGCTGAACCTTCACCCCGTGGACACTGGTGATGGCATCCTAATCTGGATCGGATTGAATTAAAGCAGAACAGTCTGGAGGTGACTGAGTTAGACGTTAGACTAGGCAGAACCGGACCAAAGAGGGCTGAACTGGATACCACCAGAGTGAACAGCCCATAAGCAGAAATGCCAAGACCACACGGAGATCAGACCAGACCAAGCTACCCTAGCCAAGAACCACCTGGAACGAGTCCACAGGTGACTGGTTTGGATAAGCGTAGGCTATCACAGTCCAGGTTTGGACCAAACCAGATGGAATCCAAGCACTGGAGGAATTAGCAAATGGTGCAGGTCTTTGACTTCCCTCCATCACCTACAACGTAAACACAGAATGTATGTTATTGACGTGTTACGAATCTCAACATGTAACAGCCTCTAAAAAGTTAATAACTGTTCCCACAATCACCCATGATGCAACCTGACTGATATTCCTCATCTGGGCATCACCGTCTACGTTTTGTACCTTTTTTGGCCTCCTGCTCTTCTTCTTTCTTCTTCTTATCCTCAATAGCCTTCATTTTTGCATTGTACTCCTCAGCCAGCTCGTTCCAGTGTGCCCGGTTGTTGTTCAGACCGTCAAACATGGGCTGGATCTCTTTGTGGAACCTGGCAAACTCCTGATCAGTCAGAACAAACATATTGATAATGTTATTTACATGGTGGTTTACTAGAATGTATGAAAGAGAAGCATGCATTGCTTTCGTATATTCTCATTTTAACACTGTCACTCAATGCTAAATCTTACCACAAAGCTGTGAGTTGCAAAAACTTGTAAATCCATCAAAGATATAGTGGGTGCTTTAGTGGCTTCCCTCACGAGTCTCCTTTGTGTATAGTCATTCAGTCTTTGAGGAACAACTGTTCTAATAATATGCATTATGCACAGTAACCCCAAGATGCAAATTGATTTTGGGGCAAACAGTCAAAGGGCAAGGTTAACAAGTATCAGGTATATTGACCCTGAGCAGCATCTTACGAAGTCAATGAAGTGTACTTTGGAAAAATCTTGTGAGCGCAATAACTTCTTTCCTAATTGCCTATTTGTAACCAAACTTGGTATATGTGTTAATATGTGCTGCTACGTCTGATAACGAAGCTTCTGAGCTTTCATTTGAAAGTGATGGCTCAGATTTACATAGGACGCACAGACAGGAGGCAACATATTTCACCCCGAAACTTTTAACTTTTCAGAGTCTGTCGGATATTGGAACCTAACGTGTGGTGACACTGCTGTCACCACTAGGTTCCAAACCAGCAATGCAGTAAACCGGCAACACTGTGTCACAGGACGCTGGTTCACTGCTGCCATGAACATGGATGTGGAGTGTCTCCATGATGCTGTTTTTACAGACTGCCTGAAAACGCAGATGTGTTTCTTACAATGGGAAAAGTCAGAAGGTGTTTGTTTCAGGAGATAATGGACTTCCTATATAACATGCCAGGATCATGCAAGAACTTGAGAGGCTGAAAGTGGAGCTGCAGTCTGACATTATTCTCCAGCCAGTGATCACGCACAATCTGTGGGTGAGGACCTACAGTCTACCTACGTATTGTTCTCCAGCTGGCGATTGCATACAATTAGTGCATGAGGACTTCTTTGGTGGAATGGACTTTACACATTTAGTCTTGGAAATCATTCTACAAGTGGGTGAGTGCCCTGTTCAGTTTTTTCCTCTTTGGTATTTTGTTCCTCTCAGTGGAGCTGGTAGGCTTTATTATTATTATTTTTTTTTTTTTACTATGAGAGAGTCTGTTGGATTTTGGATCTTGACGTGTCCGGAGCAGCACGCTCTTTTAACATGCATGCGCACATGGCCGTCACCACTGTTTTTCAGGTTGTCTGATCATACAGGTGTATTTTTTGGATTTTTCACAGTTCTATTGAAGACAACACTTATAGCGTGCATAAAGCTGAGCCTCGAGCAGAGATTGCTTTTAACAGCCTATGACTAATGGCCGTGTAGGTGAACTAAGTCTTCTCACAGTGGAGAGTAGCTGCTCCTTTTACTGTGACTGTATCAAAATGAAGAGTTGTCACTTAAAAACGAGTCGTCATAAGATGACGTCACACTTATGTAAACTTTGGAATTAATCTGCGGCTCCATTCTTGATATTAGCAGCTATATTCCACTCAAGTGCGCGCTGGGACATTTACCTCAAAGCTACATAAACACTTGGAAACACTCGGAAAAACAAGTACTCACGAGTATTTTGTTTTCAACAATCTCCGTAGCTGTTGGTTGCGAATGCTGTACACTTTAATCCCGGTGTAGCATCGGCTGGTCACTAACAGCCTAAATCTAAATTGTTATGATTTCAGTGCGACATGTCCTTTAACGTATGCCCAGGGTGCTGTGGGCTAGTGCAGACTATATGCTTGTTAAGCCTTGATATGCATCTTCAAAACACTACTTTGGTCCTTAATGACCATACTTGTGGTTTTCCCATTGTTTATGATGATTATGTAGCAGATTGGCACAGAATAAACAATACCTTGTACACAAACGAGCACACAAAGTCGATGAAACCACACTGCATCTTAGGTAGCTGTTCAGCACAATTTCTGTCCATCATGGGCTGAGAAAGAGAGTGGTAGTGGGGGGCATCAACAAAATGATTTAACATTGTATTTCTGAGAAACTTCAAAACAACACAAAAGTAAGAGACTTACAATTGGTTGTTGTTCCAAAACATTTTTCTCTAAATCTCCCTGTTCCCAGAATTCAGCAGCGACCATCAGAGCCACCTGAAGAGAAACGATGAAAAAGAACGACAGGACCTGATGGTGAACGCACATGTTGTGGATTGACCTCTGAATGCTGCTGAAATAAGAAGATTCAGACTGATGTTAGCTAATGTTAGATATGTACTTAGTGAATATGAAGTCTCTTATCAAGCATTCTGGAGTTGTGACTTCTCTAAATAATTTATGCAGATTGGGTTCTTATCTAATTCTAATTAGCATATTTGTATATATGAACCACAGTGTACTACTTATTTCGATTGAAGGTGGCCACAACCGATCACCCAACTGCAGCTCACAGTGTCCTCCCACACTGCCTCCATAAACCTCTTCTGGTGCTTTCTTCTTTTCTCCTGTTCTCCTGCCTGGTGGCTCCATCCTCAGCATCTTTCACCTGATATATGCTGTGCCTCTTAATCATGTCGCTTTCACTTTTTCACCCAGTTGTCTGACCTGCACTGTTCCTGTAATATGCTCATTCCTAATCCTGTCCGTCCCCATCAGTCCAGAGGAAAATTGCACCATTTTCATCTCTGTCACCTCCAGCTCCTGTGTTTTTTGTCAGCAGCACTGCCTCCAAGCTGTAGCACAAAGCTGGTTTTGTTACTGTCTTGTCGACATTCTCTCAGTCTTGCTGATCCCCTGCTATCACAAATCAGCCAACTCTACTCTGCTTTCATTGTCTTCTTCACACCTCTACTATGCTTTCCTTTACTTTGAACAGCTGACTTCAAGTACTTGAACTCCTCAACCTTCATCACCGCTAATCCTTACAACTGCACTATTCCGTGACCTCACTGACTTTCATTCCCCTTCTCTCCAGAGTATACCTCCATCTCTCAAGGCTTGCTTCATCCTGCTCCCGACTCATTACAGACCACAATGTCATCGGCAAATATTATAATCCAGGGAGACTGCTGTCTGATCTCCTTCAACCTGTCCATCACCACTGCAAACCAGCAAGGGCTCAATGTTGATCCTTGATGCAACCTTGCATCCATCATTCCTACTGCACACTTTGCTGCTGTCACTTTGTCCTCATATATATGCTGCACCAGCCTCACATACTTTTCTGCTACTCCCGTTGTAATTTTTCCTGGCTCGTTATGTAATTTACTGCCCCTTTCCAATAACCAAACCATTGTATTCCTAATTTTGGATTTATTAAAGGTCACATTGAAAACCGGACCGGGACCCTCACAGACAGTGTCCATCTTGTGAAAGGCCCAGAAAATGGGTCATACAACACTTATTATACAATGCGGGTGTTTGCAATGGGTGTAGTTTAGTCTCACATTTCTAATGTTACTGGCTCTCACAGACAGGGGGAGCCCTCCCTGTATTTAAAACTTAGACATAAATGATGGAAGTAAAACTTAAGTCTTATATTTAAATGTTAAACCAGATCCCAGAGACTTCCAATCAAATAGCAAAAGAAAATACTTGATAACTAACATAAAATAAGGACTTAGCACAGATATTATCTAACACTGTCTTCCTACACATTGTAAATATAAAACCTCCACTGTAAAGCACTCAAAAGTCATGTCTGAGTAAATAACTTAATCACCATTAATGCACATATTTATGCACCACACACCCTTAAAATCTAATCAGATAATCTCATTGATTTCAATTAAGTAATTTATACAGCGCAAAATAACAATATAAATCACCCCAAGTTGCTGCACGAGTAACCTTACCCACCCCCCCTCCTTCCACAAGGCGTGCTCACAGGCGAATGACGTCACCGACAGGCGTGGAAAAACTCACGCATGCGCACGAGGGTTCAAGCATGTCTGACGTAAAAACATATGAATGAAAGCCATATAGTTTTTGAAAAAAATAAAAAGGTACGATACTTTACGGACAGACCTCGTATTTATTTATTACTGTCAGACGTTTCGCAAAATTTGGTTATTTTTTTTAATTACTTGTGCCTAACATATTTGCACATTATTGCACATTTTAAGCATGAAAGGACTTGTTCCCAAATATCTACTGCTGTGCAGAAATATTCTCTTTGGTCAAGTGTCCGCTGTATCAGTTTATCGTCTTGCAAACTTTGTATTTTGAAGTAATTAAATGTGAAGGTTGTGAAGGCCACCCACCTTGCTCTGTACCTCCCAGGGCTTGGTGATAGCCGACAAGTCACAGCCTGTCATCATCATGGCCCTGAAGGTAGTCAAACAGAGAGAACAGGCAGAAAAGAGAGAGAAAATTAGACTATAGGTCACGAGCAAACAACTTCATTTCCAGAAGGTGTTTTTTTGTTGGTTTGTGGCATCACATACGTACATGACAATTTCCTTCCTGATGGGGTTGTTGGACACGAAGGCGGTGGCTTCCTTTTCATCTGTCATGGGTTCTGTAGCGTTCACTATGTTTTGGAACATGGTTCTCTTCCTGTGTGATGGAAAATAGAGAGAGAGAGAGGCGAGCTGGTTATTAGACAAAGTGATGAGCGCTGTCGGAATCGCTTAGGACACCCACTTGAAATAAAGGGCCAGATCGGTGGCAATGATGCAGACGTCAAACAAGTGCTGAACGTTTTCAAACTGACGCTTCTGAAGGTTGCAGAAGATGTTCAGGCTCTGCAAGAGACATGGATCCACATTTCTAATTAAAGAACCATTTAAGTGTTATGTGTGTGAAATATAACATCAAGAAATGTGGCCAGCAAGATGTATTTTTTCCCTATCAAGCCCACATTTGACTTAGATGTGACTTTACAAATGAAAGAAACTGACTAATATGCTTATTTTGAAATAAATGCCACTTTAAAACCATACATATGCTTATAAAATAAAAGCACCTGCTCCTAATTTCTATCGTGTATGATTATATTTCCTGCAATAAGCTCAGACATGTCCAGCTGGTGGACAGGTGCAAGTATATTAAACAAGCAGCAGAAAATTGCTTGTTGTATTGCTGTGGCATCTTACAGTTTATCCAAATTATATGCCCTTTTAATTTAGAGACTCACAATATCAGAATCAGCTTCACTGCCAAGTTAGCTTTCACTTACGATGAATTTGCCTTGACATTATGGTGCAAACATACAACACACGGTGGAGACATACAAGAAAAACAGTGCCACGGGCACGGTAGCCCACATAGATGATACAAGACATCACAGTTTCAGCTAGAAAAGTGGGCATGGCCAAACTCCAAAGGTTGCATCAAGGCCAAAATTTAAAAAATCTTAAAAAACCCATCATATGTTTTGGACCTACCTACTAGTTACCCTTGTACCAAATTGCAGCTCATTATGTTTAAAAACTGCTGAGCAATGGCTCTAGGTGGCATTTTCAATATGGCAGCCATATTTGAAATCAGATCAGAACGTCTCAAACAAACTTTGGTGTCCTCATGGGTAGGAACATGCACACCAACTTTCAGCTTCACTGGTTCAGTGGTTTCTGAGAAGATGTTTAAAGTGACAACTGCAAAAGTGGGCATGATCACAGTCCAGGGGTCATATCAAGGTTAAAATTGAAAATTTTGCAAAACCTGTCGGATATGTTTTTTATGTTTTTAGGTGTGCTGATTGCTACCCATGTAGCAAATTTCGGCTCAAATTACTATATATGAGATTTTCAAGACGGCCCTCTGGTGAGTTAGCAAAGGTGGAATTGATACGTATTTAAGCCCCTCTCATACCAGGCCAACATGGAATTGCGTAAAGCGGTGTACCAACTACGCTGAGCTTATGCAGCCCTATACTGTGTTTATGCAGCCCTACATGGTAATACGCTGAGGGACGCAATGGAGCCTGCGAAATGGACACAAAAAATTGAATGTTTAATTTTTTCGTGGACTTACGGCGTAGCGCACCAGTGTCACAGTCCGAACGCTTTGCCCCTAAAAATTGGTCCACCTTTTGCATCAGCGCATGTGTCATTTCGGACCACAGCAGCACATCTGAGACGGAGTTTATTCACCCCAAGCAATCAAATGGATTAATGGGATTATTAACCATCAGATGATAAAGGTAAAACCTCTTAAATCATTCTAAAGTCAGTTTTAAGCAGAAACGAGGCTGTTTTAAGCAGAATTGAGGCAAAATTCTGTAACGCTTTGAAATGTCTGACACGCAGTGAACGCATCAGCTAGCAGCTCATTTAGCCGCGACGCTCTGATCGCTCCACCGTCTTTTATGATGAAATAATGCTGAATTCATGTGGAAATGATTGTTGTACAAGAGCTTCAGATATCTGTCGCTGAGATAGATGATGACTGGAGCGCAGTTTGAAGAAGAAACGAGGTGTTAATCCATGAACCACATCATCGGGGGGACTGATTTTTTATGGGGACCGTTCGGTCTGCGACACTGGTCGCAGTGCTCCATGCGAGTCCACACAACACTTTTATTCATCCTGCTAAACTTTGCTGACAGTGAAGCTTCAAAACCATGGAAGAAAAGGTGGACCAAAGCTTCCATGTCCAGTATAACTTCTCTCGGACGGATTGCTAACGATAGGACATGTCCACGTCCACTATAACTCCTCATGGATGGATTGCCAGCAAGATGACGTCCATTTTTCCCTGTGCGCAACTTACGGCGCCATTCCTGCGTACTAGATCCCCAGCACAATGCAACTCTATGCAGGCCCCGTGTGAAAGGTGCTTTACTCTGGCTGGTCCCTGTCTCCTTTTCCGCCCTAGTGGAGGAGGCAAAACCAAGCAGAAATCTGCCCGACAACATCACTTAGAGGACCTGGGAAGTGCTGAGTCATCAGTGGAAGTTTAAAACCAAAAATATGTCAATACATCCCATAGAAATTGAACAATAACATCTGTAATATATGTTGTAAGTAAACATAAAATTCTTTTTGTGCAATTTTAAGGTTCGGAAAAATGTGGTGTAAGTTAGCTTAGTGCTCTGCTACATTTGATCCATTGATACTTGTGTATTTCCTTTTCAGCAAATTGTGGATAAAAGGATTTCTCTTACACTATGACTGCATCACAGATGAGTGGCGCACTCGCTATTGTATTAGCTGACAATGGTTTTGACTGAGGTTGTAAAAAAGTGAAGTCATTCTTAAAAGTTATTGCACATTAACAGATCATACCTCCTCAGCCATGAGAGTCTTGCTGTACTCCAGATGGTGCCGCTCTAGAATGGAGGAGCCGTGAAGTTTGGCCAAAGGAGATGCACTCCTACAAATGAGAGAAAAGTCAGAGAGAGCGGACAAAGCGCGGGCTTGTTTCCCACAATAACACAATTTCACTTGCTTTGTCTGGTAGAGGTTGTTGGTCCCTCTGTGGTCGATGTCGTGGCAGAACGCGGCGGCCACCATGGCAAAAGCATCCAGATCAGAGTAATACTTCCTCAACTTCCCTGTCTGTTGCAGAATACAACAGTAAATGGATAAATGGTAAATGGACTGCATTTATATAGCGCTTTTCCATCTCCATCAGATGCTCAAAGCGCTTTACAATTATGCCTCACATTCACCCCGATGTCAGGGTGCTGCCATACAAGGCGCTCACTACACACCGGGAGCTATAGGGGATTAAAGGCTTTGCCCAAGGGCCCTTAGTGATTTTCCAATCAGGCAGTAGTGGAGAAAAGAGTTGAGTTGTTGTGTGTTCGCTGCTGTGATAGTCCATGGGCCAAGTGGGTTTTTGGTACCACTGAAGATGACGAAACAACACTGAGAATCCAGCCTCAGTGCACCATGGCCTATGTTAGATAAATTATACTGTCAAAAACATGTTTATAGTTTTTAGCAAGCTTCAGCAAAACCACTCACTCTGTACCTGACATCAGGAATGATTCAATTCTCACTCTGTACAAAATCAGGAATGATTCAGTTGTTTGCACTAATGACACAATGATTCAGTTGTCACTCTACAAGATCAGGAATGATTCAGTTGTTTGCAAATGTATCTACACATGACACATGAATGATTCAGTTGATTACAAATGTATCTGCACAAATGGACTCAACTCACTCCTCTTATCTTTTGTTTTCCTTAATAAAAGAGCCCGCCAGGAGGTCACAGAGAACTGCACGAGGCTGTCAGGCTCTGCCTGTTTCTCTCCTTTGCAAAGCTCACTAAAGACGTCGTCTCTCTGTCTGGTTCTTTCCTGTATGTCTAGCCGAGCACAAACCTGACAGCCTACACAAAAAAGTATGATAACCATCACAGAGTGGTAGCTATAGCCAGGTAGTGGTCAACAGAGGTCAAAATGTAAAAATGCTCCAATCATGTTGAAAACTATATCACATTATTTATCTGATCATAACGATTCCAAAAAGGTATAGATTGGACTATCTGTGACGGAATGTTCTGGAGTTATGGGGTAAAAACAGCAAAAATGGTGGCAAAGGTCAGTTTCAGTTTGTACAGGGGTCAAAAGTTAAAATTGCTCCAATTTCAGTAAAAAATGATGCAAATTATTGTATGGGTTAATAGGGTACTAATAAGGAATAGTTTGCACCATCTGTCATGCTTAGTTATCATGTTACAGGGTAACATATGTCACAAGTCATAGAATCCAATGGACATTGACCTTGTTTGACCTTTACTTTGAAGACCAAAAATTCAACACAGTCAAAACTATTCCATTTATTAATCCTTTTATTTCAACCAGTAATTTGCATCTTTTTCTTTTTTTTTTTGCTGAAATTGGAGCAACTTTAACTTTTGACCCCTGTACAAACTGAAACTGACCTTTGCCACCATTTTTGTTTTTACCCCATAACTGCAGAACATTCCATCACAGATTATCCAAACTATATCTTTTTGGAATTGTTATGATCAGACAAATAATGTGATATAATTTTCAACATGATTGGAGCATTTTTACATTTTGACCTTTGCGTAATTCTTCATTCACCCCTAGCTGGCTACAGCTACCACCCTGTGATGGTTATCTTACATTTTTGTTTAGGCCATGGTACACTGAGGCTGGATTCTAAGTGTCGTTTGGTCACCTTCAGTGGTACCAACCAATCAGGTCAAAATTGATGACTGGCTCCTGGACTATGAGCCTAGCCACCTACATGAAACCCCAACCAAAGTTGAGGGCAAATAGAGCTGCGTTTGTAGTTAGCTGTATCTTGCAGTTACCTGTAGCAGGCAGAACATGGTGTGGCCTACGTTAAAGCCATGCCTCCAGTTGTGATAGGTGATAGAGCGGTAACCTTTCCTCACGGTGTACATCCATCTTGTCAGTATCTGGAAGGGAGGAGAGTAGGAGATGATGAAAAGGGATAAAAAGAGGCAAAAGTAAAGGTAAGTGTGTTGCTCCTTGCAAACTACCACTATGGCTGGTTGGTTGGCCAGTAGCTGTTTGTCTTTCTGGACCTTAAAGTCCCATAGGACCTTAGCTCTACTGTTCTCAACCACCTTTAGTGGTGGTGTGTAATAGGACTTTGGATCTTCTAGTCAATATTCGGCACTGAACCAGCTACTCTCCCAGGTTGCTTTTTGCACCCTTTCACTACGTATGTGCTTGAGTGTCTCAAGGGCATCTTTGCACACCTTACACCTCAGATCCTGTCTACTATGCTAGACCCCTGCCTCTATGAACCTGGTTCTCAGGGTCTGTTCTTGTACTGCCATGATCAAAGCCTATGTGGTTCAACCCAGCCTTTGCTAGTCACTGGTAAGATATCTTGATGTCCGTCATCCCCTCTATCTGCTGGTGGTACATCCCATGGACTTTGTGGGATTTTTTTTTCTTGGGGACCAACTTCTTGATGTACTCCTGAATGTCAGTAAAAAAATAAAAAACTAATGGAGGACATCAACATGTGTTATGAGGGACTCACCTCAGGGGGAACTTTAAACTTCTCAACAACACCAAGCTCAAAGAACATGCGAATGCCGGCTTTGATTAGGTCGTGTTCGGAAACTGGGAAATCGCTGAAGGCAAATGAGTATAAATTCTCTCCATTGACATTGTCAGCTGGTGGGCAGTTAGACCTCTGTGCAAAAACAACAAAGCACGTATCAGGGCTCATTTGAAAAGTCTGCACAAAGCTGTTAAAAAACAAACAAAGGCTTTGCAACTTGTCTGTTGCAACGTGCTGGACACAAGCTTTCAACTTACTTCCTTAAACTGAAATAAATATGTTTACCTGTCTGTAGAGTGATAATGTAATATGTATATGTCCTAGACATGAACGAGTGAAGCTCTTCAGCATCTCACCATGTCATTGAGGTCCTTCAGACTGTTTTTTTGAGCAAATGCTTCAGGGGAGCATTAGCATGACTAAAACCTTTCAGCTTCTGGGGGGGGGCTCCACTCTCCAGACCCCCCTAATTACAGCCCTCTTAACCCCCTGCCACTTTAAGCATTTTTTTAATGTAGATGCAAATTAATATTCAAACTTTTCAACTAGATAACAGTAGGGCTGTACAATACGGCCAAATTATTGTATCTTAATGTTGTCGTATCAGTATGATATACGATATGACTATGATTTCACACAAAGTGCAGCAACAGTGAAAATTAAACATTCTTAAACAAAACAGTAATAATACCACACTCATTTTGCACTCATCATAAGGTTAGGATACTGTGCCCTCCAAAAGTATTGGAACACTTGGAATTTCACACATTTTAATTTGTTTATGCCCTTTCAAATACAAGAAATACAAAAAATATAAAGAATAAAAATTTCTAAAATTATCTTCCTCAAACTCAAACTGAAAGCAAATCTCTAAAACTTGATAAAACCTGTAAGTAATAATCAGTTTTCTTGCCACTTTTCTTCAGACAAGTCAGGGGATGGAAACATTAACATTTCCAAGTCAATAATGAAGAAATACAAAAGTTTGTTATTGTTAAGTCTGTGTGCCAAATAAATTCATTCATTCATTCATACAAAAGTTTCTTTCACCAAAACATCAAATCTAGGCTTTCATCTCAAATGTACTTTCTGTCAAATTGTAGCTGAACTATCAGGTCTTCTTTTCAAGAAAATCCTCCTCTACACCACTTCATCACGAAGCTGGAGAGATTTGCTTTCAGTTTGAGTTCAAGGAAAATAACTTTCGATTTATTTATGTAAAGTTGTGTAATTGGTGTGTCACTCAGACAGCAAAATTAAGAGGTTATTTAATCAACAGCTGCCTGCTCGTTTAAAAATCACTGGAAAAACACGCATATATAAGACAACCCGAATTAAAGGAGAAATGCCACTTTTAACAACCTGGAATTCATTTCTGGAATAAAATATGGTCGTTGACTCACCAATATAACTTTAGTGTCATTATTAGTCCACGGTTCAAACGATGTATTCAGTTCAAATCTGAGGCAAACATTTTTCTTCTTCTTCTAAAGTGAGTTAGAACTTTTTGTAGTACACAGCACCAACTACTGGACAGGAGGAACCTAGCAGTCAATGTGATTCACTGATTTCAAAATGCAGACATGTGGTGCCATGACATGTCAATCATCTGTGTCCAATCAGATTTCAGGGGAGTCCAGTGCAACCCGGCATTCGCTCTACCTCCACCCATGCCAGGAAGTGTTCAACATTTGACGTTTCTCACTATGGACTCAAACTTTGGCACTTCCTGTTTCAGTGTGAACTTGTCACTGAGTTCCCGTGAGATTCCATGAGATCTCGTCTGTCAATCCAGGAAGTGTTTGACATTTCCTGTTTCACTGTGGACTCAAAATTTGGCACTTCCTGTTTGGGACTCCCTGTCAGTGATGCCGGTAACGCGTTACTCTAATCTGACCACTTTTTTTAGTAACGAGTAATCTAACGCGTTAATCTTTCCAAATCAGTAATCAGATTAAAGTTACTTCTCCAAGTCACTGTGCGTTACTATTATTTTTCATTGTGGATCGATAGCAGCATTAAACTTGGTCCGTGGGCAGGAGGTCGGGGTTCGACTGAACTGCCCACTTTCAGTGAGCTGTGAGCTTTTAATCCACGTTTTTTTGCAGCTGCTCGACTCGTCGTCTCCTCTTAAAGCGTGGTGATCAGCACACCTGCACTGAGCTTTACAAAGACATTTTTATACTTTTTTTCCTCCTTTATTTAGAGCTGAGCTGAGCCGCTCTGTATCGTCTCGTTAAAACAGCTGATCCTCCGCGACGCGTCAACAACTAACACTATTTTCCACTCAAATGCACCTGAACTCTCTTTCTGAGGACCACATGATGTGAAAACACAATAAAACTTTCTTACCTGTAAATCTGGTCCTGTTTTCTGCATAAATAAATGTTATCCATTCTTTGTGCTCAAACGCCAAAGTAGGGGCGAATCCAGATGGAATGGGGGCGTGGGGCAAGGATGTGCCCCCCACAACACCCCTAGATTAAAGGTCCAGTTTTGAAGCCTTTTTTTACTACAACTACTAATACTACTTAAAATAATATTAATTTCGACAAGTAAAATATTTAGAGAGAATTTAAATGTTAGAAAAATGCTAGAATGAATTTAATAGTTACATTTATAAACAATGTAGGTTCGAAATTGCAAGTTTTACTGTTACAGTGCTGTCAACAGTTAAATATGAGGTCAAGAAAGACGTCTTTATTTTACATTTTATAAAACAAGTATTTATTTTCATTGAAGTCAAGAAAGCGTGACTATAAAGTAAGTTTTGGCAAAACAGGTATCATTGTCATGTTGAGGTGGCAGGGGGTTGTTGTCGGCAGCTGGGAAAAGTAACTAAAAAAGTAACTAGTAATCTAACTTAGTTACTTTTACAATTGAGTAATCAGTAAAGTAACTAAGTTACTTTTTCAAGGAGTAATCAGTAATTGGATTACTTTTTCAAAGTAACTGTGGCAACACTGCTCCCTGTACCATGAGCGTCATACTGTTTTTATATTGTGGAAGTTCTCGTGCTGATTAAACACAACTTACCAACAGTTTGTACATTTCTTTGGCGTCACAGTCTTCGGGCTCTGAGTCAAACTTCTCTTTGGTGTTCTGGTTGTAAAAACAGAAAACAGTTTTTCATTGACATTTAGAAGAGAGAAATGTGAGGTCTATTTATCCTAACCGTCAGTGTTTTCAGCTGCTTAAGTGATCCACGTGCTGAACTGGTTATGGTGTCAAACCAACCCAGTCTCGCGGCATGTCGTAATTCAGCAGCACGAAATATACATTAATCTATTGGTTTGTGATATTGTCTTGAAAAGTGCAAAATGTTCGTAACGGGAGCACAAATTTGTTCTAATACATTCTGTGACGGCTGCACGAAATTAAAAGTGAAGCGGCGGAAGGGGGGATCGGGGGGGTATGGTTAGAGGAAGGAGTAGGGTTAGGTTAAGGTTAGGGGTAGGGTTAGTAATAGTGACTTTAAAAAAGCCCATCACGAAAATTTGAATCATTTCGTGACGGGAACACAAAGAAAAAAAAAAAAAAAATGTGAGACTGGGCTGTATCAAACACGAGCCGCTAAGCGGACAAACGATCCACGGGAGCTGCTGCCACACAGGCTATAGCTACTTGTGTACAGTTGTGGTGTCACTGGGGGAGCGGGCCGTGGAGTCGCTCCTAACCAGAATGGACTGCAGCTCGTCCTTCGTGCACTTGCTCTGGTACATCAGCATCTCCTGGGCGATGTCTTTCCTGTACTCCATGCGGTTCAGCTTGTCATACGTGTCGCAGTTGAGCACCGACCAACCCAGGAACTGTGTCAGGGCCTGAAACGCACAATACACAGGGAACAAAAGAGTGAAAAGACGAACGCTGAGCAAAAAAACCCCCCACACAAGTAATTTGTACTGTTGCACAGCAATTTATATTTCATACACAGTACTCTTGTATGCACAATAAGTCAAAACTGTTACTTTTCTTCATTAATATTCTCAATGTTTATAGCATATATATATATATATATATATATATATATATATATATATATATATATATATATATATATACAGTAGTGTTCAGAATAATAGTAGTGCTATGTGACTAAAAAGATTAATCCAGGTTTTGAGTATATTTCTTATTGTTACATGGGAAACAAGGTACCAGTAGATTCAGTAGATTCTCACAAATCCAACAAGACCAAGCATTCATGATATGCACACTCTTAAGGCTATGAAATTGGGCTATTAGTAAAAAAAAAAGTAGAAAATGGGGTGTTCACAATAACAGTAGTGTGGCATTCAGTCAGTGAGTTCGTCAGTTTTGTGGAACAAACAGGTGTGAATCAGGTGTCCCCTATTTAAGGATGAAGCCAGCACCTGTTGAACATGTTTTTCTCTTTGAAAGCCTGAGGAAAATGGGACGTTCAAGACATTGTTCAGAAGAACAGCGTAGTTTGAATAAAAAGTTGATTGGAGAGGGGAAAACTTATACGCAGGTGCAAAAAATTATAGACTGTTCAATAAAAGACGTGCAGAAGAGGTTACAGTTTGCCAAAGAACACATCAACTGGCCTAAAGAGAAATGGAGGAATATTTTGTGGACTGATGAGAGTAAAATTGTTCTTTTTGGGTCCAAGGGCCGCAGACAGTTTGTGAGACGACCCCCAAACTCTGAATTCAAGCCACAGTTCACAGTGAAGACAGTGAAGCATGGTGGTGCAAGCATCATGATATGGGCATGTTTCTCCTACTATGGTGTTGGGCCTATATATTGCATACCAGATATCATGGATCAGTTTGGATATGTCAAAATACTTGAAGAGGTCATGTTGCCTTATGCTGAAGAGGACATGCCCTTGAAATTGGTGTTTCAACAAGACAGTGACCCCAAACACACTAGTAAATGGGCAAAACTTGGTTCCAAACCAACAAAATTAATGCCTCGCAGATGTGAAGAAATCATGAAAAACTGGTTATACAACTAAATACTAGTTTAGTGATTCACAGGATTGCTAAAAAAGCAGTTTGAACATAATAGTTTTGAGTTTGTAGCGTCAACAGCAGATGCTACTATTACTGTGAACACCCCCTTTTCTACTTTTTTTTTTACTAATAGCCCAATTTCATAGCCTTAAGAGTGTGCATATCATGAATGCTTGGTCTTGTTGGATTTGTGAGAATCTACTGACTCTACTGGTGCCTTGTTTCCCATGTAGCAATAAGAAATATACTATTTTTAGTCACATAGCACTACTATTATTCTGAACACTACTATATATATATATATGATGTAATCAAATCATTGGCATTTATTTATTTGTCTGTCTGTCTGACTTTCTGTTAGCAGGATTCAAAACTACTGCACAGATTTTGATGAAATTTTCACCACAGATAGATATTAAGCCATAGAAGAATCCATTGAATTTTGGAGGTGACCCGTATCCACCTCCGGATTCTGGATCAAGTTTCACTTTATATATGCTTTGAAGGATTACTGTTAGCAGGATTACAGGTTTTGAAGGATTATGTCAAAACTACTTCACGGATTCTCACCAAATTTGCACCACAGATAGATATTAGGGCATGGAAGACTCACTGAATTTTGGAGGTGATCCAGATATGGATTGGTGGACGTCAGAAATCTCTGATTGCTCTTGTTATTTATTACTTAGTTATTCTGGGTGTTACTGTTGTTATTGCTTGTGTGTATTGAAGACTTTTTTCCATAGGAAACATTTTAAATAATTTTTTTAAAGGTACACTGTGTTGGGGTGTTTATTAGCACAAATGGAATATAGTATTCATATCCATCTGGTGTGCAACAGTAAAGTGATGCATTTCCATAAGCTTTGAATGAGCCCTTTGTATCCACATGGGAGTGGGCTCCCCTCATGGAGGCCACCATCTTGCAGAGCCATGTTGGTACAGGAGCCCAAAGAGAACAAACCTACTCCAACTTTAATATTTTGCAGCCTGGCCAGAAGACCGAAGATAAAAGAATAGAAATGAGTGGTTGGTTGCCTATGCACTCTCTACTGGTTGATAGCACAGGCTAACAAGTTTGACAATCCTTGTTTTTGTTAACTGGAGGATCACACACGTCGCTTATCACAAGAAAAGACATGGGGAACATTAATCCCTATCACCAAAAAAGCAAAAATGTGAAAGGAAACAAACCCGACCGGTGACAGCATAGTGCGATCTGCAATGTCACCAGTAGATGGCACTAAATCTTGCACACTGTAACTTTAAAGATTACGTGAAAGGGCATTTAAAAATAGAGTGGGTTTTTCTTTCCCTCCGGCTTTTAAATCAGATGATGTTTGAGGGATATTAACTGTTTACTGCGTTTTTACTTCTATGCTCTTTATGGTTGGTTTTGCCCAGGTCAGGTTCTTATAGAAGTTTATGTTTTATACACAATACTGTGCAAACATTTTTACACACACTTAGAGCTGCTAAAAGTTTGAAAAATAAGCCAAATACAATTTCATATTTGTTGTACTCATAAATAAACATAGATGTAAATCATACACCCACATTACTTCTTTAAAAAATACTTTTTTCTCTCCAGATGAATAAATTCCATAATTTATTTGAGGTGGTTTATTACAGGTCATGAGAAAATCATGTATTTATTCATTTATTTAAAGTGATTGTATTATTTTGTGATTGTTGGCAGCTGTCTCTTTCTCTTGTCATTTCTGAACGCCTACGGAGAAACAAGGTTTGCTTTTGTTGATTTTTAAAAAAAAGAATTTTAAAGAAAGGGGTTGTAATGTTTAGTTTCTGTAATGAAATGATTTTTTTATATTTATTGTAACAAGAACGCTTGGACATTTCCAGTTAGATTTTCCGACGGACCCCTGATGATTAAAAATTAAACACTTTATTTGCCCAAAACTTGAATGTGCGTCAAACTTTTATTTGTTAATTCAGTACCCTTCATGAATGGATTTGGCTCAATAAATAGACTCTTTTGTTAAATTTGGTGAAAGGTCTGGATGTTGAGTCAGAAATTACACTTTGGGTCAGAAAACAGATTTGAAACATGCATGAAAACATGAAAAGTTACCTCAGTGATCTGCTCGTCATGTTCATCAAAGGGTTTGCCATCTTTCCTGTTGAAAAACGTGGCTATACCGACAATTTCTTCTTTCTTGTTGACGATGGGCAGAGACAAGACATTCTTGATGACAAAACCAGAGTCATCCACAGCCGTTTTCTGAAAAACATTTCAAATTAAACCTGTTTAATTTAAACAGATGCATTAAATCAGTATGAACCAAAAATATGCATATGGCACATGTCATACCTAGGCTTTGGCCTAGGTATATACCCTGTAAAATACAATGAGTGACTGAATAGATAAATGAGTGCTCAAGAATAATATGAGCAAAGTGCCGCATGCTTGCTCATGGTACAGGGAGTCCCAAACAGGAAGTGCCAAATTTTGAGTCCACAGTGAAACAGGAAGTGTCATATGTTGAACACTTCCTGGATCAGCACTTTCTGGTTGACAATAGAGATCTCGTTGGAGCTCATGGGAATTGAGTGGCAAGTTGACACTGAAACAGGAACTGCCAAATTTGAGCCCACAGTGAAGGGGGAAATGTCAAATGTTGAACAATTCCTGGAGCTACAGCAGAGGATATTAACCTGTTTTTCCATTATGTTGTTTTTGTGCTGGTATGTTTATCCCCTGTGACGTTTTTGTGTAACTTTTTGTTTGTGTCAATTTTAAAAAAGAAAAGAAAATTTTAAAAATGAGAAAGAGGAGTTCTCGCGGGAATTCAGTGCACAGTTGACACTAAAACAGGAAATGCTAAATGTTGAGTTGATACTGAATCGGGAATGCTAAAGTGAGAGGCAGCACACACCTGGATAGCACATGAGGTCAGTCAGTGACTATTTAGTGTGTAAATTGCATGAAGGTTTTTAGCCATGCTAATGCTCTCCAGAAGCATTTACTGAAAATAGAGTGTGAAGGACCTAAATGAGATGGTGAGGACTTTCCAGGCATGTGAGATGCAATAGAGAAAAATGCTTAAAATGGCAGGAGTTAAGAGGGCCGTAGTTGGGAGGTCTGGAAGGGAGGGAGCCCCCCCCCAAGCTGAAGTTTTTTATCCATGCTAATGCTCCCCAGAAGCATTTACTGAAAAAAAAAAGTTTTTTTTCTTTTTTTGTTTTTTAAATGTACAGTATAATAGCCCGACAACTGGCCCGGCTATGAATTGGGCTGGATACTGGCCTTCATCTTGGAGTGAGATTTCCCACTCCTAAACAACCAACATGAGAGCAGCGCTCGCCCAACACCAAAGTGAGGCTGACGTCAGTGTCTTGGCCACCAACCAGTCACAGGCTATGAGAGAGAGACCAGTATCTGGCCCAATTCAGGGCCGGTTGTCGGTCTAACAATATAACTGTTTGCCACCTGTTGGACATGTCTGGGATTGTTGAAGAGAATAATCGTATCATCACATAATAATGGAAATTAGGAGCAGGTGTCGTTGAACTTGCATCTAGGTTGAAATGAGCATATTTGCCAGTTTCTTTGATTTCCAAAACCATCGAACTTGTTTGCCACCAAGTCTTGCTTGTTCAATATCAGTATGTCAGAAAATGGAAAATGAAAAGATAGAAGAAAATGGAGAGATATTTGAATCATGACCTCTGCAATACTGGATGATGTGTGTCTGAAAATAAATAATTAAAATTCTCACCTGGAAAGTGAAGTAGTCGTCTGCAGCCACATTCATCATGTTGCAAATCTGCAGGTAGTCACATGAAAAACATTAAGGCCCTTCCGTTAACTGTAGTCAATCATTTTATTCTATAGATTATTCTTGACCTTTTCGAGAATGAATTCTTTAGGGGTATTTGGAGAAATCACTTAAAAGGCCTGGGAGTATAGGCCAAGAAGCAGCCAGACTTTGCCCACTAAGCTTTGGCTAATTTGACCTTGCTAAATTTTGACCTTTGAGTCAAATGACCTTAAACTCAGTTATTAAAGTTTGGCAAATCTGAACTTGCCAGACAATTCGAGAACCCATCTCCATATGTAAGCCACATTTGGTAGATGTCAGAGTTTTTTAAAAAAATGACCCTTGAACCCAGTGACCTTTGCCAAAATAAACCATTTCAGGGCAATTCTGGGGTTGAACAACATCCATAAAAAGATTGGTGAAAATCAACCAAAGAACTTGGGAGAAGTAGGGGATAACAACAGAAATATTGTTGAAATTATACATTGATTTGTACAATTTTTTAAACATCGGTTGTATGAAACTTAAGTATTATCCAGGACACAGTAATTCTCATATGTTATAAATTAACAACATACAAACCAGTTATTAATGTATTAATAACTATTATTAATTTATTATTATTGTTATTATTATTGTTATTGTTATTATTATTAATTTATTAGTTATTAAATTAACAACATACAAACCACATTATAGCCTCTAACCTCAGCAGACACCCTACAGACTGATTTAAAAATTAAAAAAAAAGGGGAAAAAAAGAAAGAAAAATAAGGTCATTAGAATTCTGTGCATTTGTCAAATGGCCTTTGGACCTTGAGCTCTGAATTGTGAATGCTAATAATAAACGCAAACGTCGCGACAGCAGCTGCATCATGATACACTCAACTGTCTGTCAAACATTATAAAACTGCATTAAATGTTCTATTTGCACTTTGTTTTTTTACTACCACACCAGTATATCTGGTACATCTGTTCCAGTTTAATGTTGATTTCTAGCTATTATCCCCCCCATCATGTGACTGCCAGCTGGTTTATTTGTTTTTCACCAAACTTGCACAAAAAGTAAAGTGAGTAATTTTAATGACATAGAGCAGAGGTCATTAAAGGTGTACTCCCACATGTACTTTGTGTTGAAATGTAGTTTGATAAAGCTTGTGGTACATCATATTATTGCAGCTACTTTTATTGCTGGTAATTTATTTATTTGGGGAAATTCCATGACAAATATGGTGCGTTCGTTGTTTGAAATGTTACAGATTTACGAGGCAGTTGATTAAAACGGTGGAATTTCTGACTTTGAACAAGGAAAACTATAATCAGGCTATGATAGAATATTGTCTAACCATGGAATTATGAGGGACGATTGAGACGTTTTTACACCCAATGAGTCAAAACTTCACACATTCTAAATAAATGTTGGTTTATCAGAATGCAAAAGATGGAGAACCACACCCTACTTTTTCTGGGTCAGGCTCAAAACTTCTCAATCAATTCTCAATTTTGCAAAGCTAAATAACAACCAGCGTTGCCACAGTAACTTTGAAAAATTACTTTATTAGTTAATTCATACAGTTCCATTTTACAGTTACTTTATACAATTACTTCATTAGCAGCAGTGGACAACTTGTCGGCAGCTGCTGAATGTAACTAATAAAGTAACTCGCGATCTAACCAAGTTAGATCGCGAGTTACTCAGAAAAGTAATTATTAGTACTCAGAAAAGTAACAATTAGTTACTTTGCTGATTACTCAATCTTAAGACTAACAAAGTTAGATTACTAGTTACCTTATTCATGGTTATAAGTTGTTGGCAGCTGCTAATAAAGTAACTGTATAAAGTAACTAAAAAAATAACTTTTCAAAGTAACTGTGGAAACACTGAAACATACTGTAAGTGTACTGACAGGGCACACAGTGTTAGCTGAACGAAGGAAAAAAGTCACAAAGCCACAAATCGTTGAGAAAAAGTGGAAAAATGAGCCGGCACGTCTCCCATCACTGAGAAGCTTGCAAGTGCATAAAAGAACCAAACAAAACCAAAACTAACAAAAGAAAAAAGAAGCGAATGGTGACCTTGACGCTTTGCAGAGCTCTGCGAGCTAGTTGTCTTGGCAACAGGGCTGTCTGCACTACAACAACGTGTGCGTGCACATGCACATTGCAGCCAGAGACGGCTGCAAATAGTTAAAGTAGTTGATCAAACGTTTTTGCCGCTATTGTTTCTGTATGAAAACTTTGCTTTTCATCCCACACATGGACGAGTCACATTCAGCTCGTCAGATCTTTAGTTATTGATCCGTTCAGATATCATCAATGTTCATGCAAGACGTCGGACTTCGGAGATTGGACGAAGTTGGACAACAATCAAATGGAACTCTGACGGTACGGGAACTACGTAAACAATGAGGAACCATCAAGACAGAAAGCAAAACAGAATACGGATTAATTGAAGTTGTCGTCAGGATTCGTTCATATTTTTCAACTGTTTGAAAATTCTGTCAAAGTGCCAACTACGGGAACGAAGCTGGATGACGAAAGTCAATGTAAGTCCAGATTTCTTGTTTCATTTTGACTTCAGTGTCCTTCGTTAGTGCCGTGTGAGCAGGGCTTGACTTTGAGAGTTTTGTGAATGTCATCTTAGCAGTCCAGCAGATATCCACCAAAACCTCCATGCGAAATATGTCCTGATATGATGCCAAGTGCTTCCCAGTGGGATAGCTCTGTGTTTATTAGCTGTGGCCATCACTTTGTTTCTGCCTAAATTTTCTTCTTTTTTTTTTTTTTGTTTGTTTTTGGCAACCATTCCAAATGTAATGGGCAGCCCACTTTCAAATCTGAAAATCTTTTGGTGGCCCACCCAAACCTTTAATCACAATGCTGACTGACATGTTAGACTGAGACAAAGATGAAGTGTGTGTGTGTATTTATTATATTATGTTACATTTTTTTGAAAATCAAAGACATTTTTATTCATTTATTTTTCATGACCTCTCTGTCCTGCAGTATAGCCCTGCAGCCCACACGTTGGGAATCAGTGGTCTATTCAGTTGAGTAAAACATGGTGAAGAAAAATTTTTTCTTCACCATGTTGCTAATGCCGACCGACATTGCTGTTTGAGACAGCAATGTCATCACCACAGAAGATGTCATGGCATCATGGCATTTTGTTGCCATATTTTACACCCATGTGTGTCAAAATCCTAAAATGTTTTCAAACAAGGCTCGATGTGATCAGATTGGTGGTATAAGACTGTGAATGTTTTATTTGAGAAGTAAGAAAATTATACTGAAAATCAAACTGAAAAACAACTTTAAATTTCGAAAGGGATAAATAATTGTTTTCCCCGATTTTGCTAATAATTCAAGATACAATTTTCTTTTTTCCCCATTTTTTTTTCTTAAGTTCTTCTGCTTCAACCTCAACAAACCAGATTCAGGAGAAGCAACATAAAGTCAGGTGGTGATGATAATGTATTATTTTAAGGTCAAAGAGTTGGAATGTGCTTTTGGAGGTACTACATTTAAAGGCCCGTTGCCCTTTGGCGGAGATATGTGCTCTACCGAGTGCCCCTCTACTTCATTATTTAGCCATTCTGAACAGCAAGACACTTACAAAGCCGTTTTCAGCGACATAGGTTGGCAGCCCGCTCACCAACGCCCAGTGATCTGCAGGCGGACCGCTGATGAGGTGCGAAAGAGACAAAAAGAAAGGAAGTTCATTAAAAAGAACACACACTCATGCTGATTTTGGCTTTGGCGTGTTTTCACCTTCAGTTTAAGCCTTTTCAGATATTATTTCACTCCTAGCGTACTATAGTTTGTTAAGGGATTTATTCCAGAATAAAAGAGACGTTTAGATATGATATCAAAGCTTCCTGTGTAATGGCCCCTTCACACATACAGTGGGGCCAACAAGTATTTAGTCAGCCCCTGATTGTGCAAGTTCTCCTACTTAGAAAGATGAGAGAGGTCTGTAATTTTCAACATAGGTACAGTTCAACTGTGAGAGACAACATGAGGAAAAAAAATCCAGGAAATCACATTGTAGGATTTTTAAAGAATTTATTTGTAAATTATAGTGGAAAATATGTATTTGGTCACCCACAAACAAGCAAGATTTCTGGCTCTCACAGACCTGTAACTTCTTCTTTAAGAAGCGCTTCTGTCCTCCACCTGTTACCTCTATTAATGGCACCTGTTGGAACTCGTTAACTGTATAAAAGACACCTATCCACAGCCTTAAACAGTCAGACTCCAAACTCAACCATGGCCAAGACCAAAGAGCTGTCGAAGGACACCAGGAAGAGCATTGTAGACCTGCACCAGGCTGGGAAGAGTGAATCTACAATCGGCAAGCAGGTTGGTGTGAATCAATCAACTGTGGGAGCAATTGTAAAAAAAATGGAAGACATACAAGACCATTGATAATCTCCCTCAATCTGGGCCTCCACGCAGGATATCATCCAGTGGGGTCAAAATGATCATGAGAACGGTGAGCAAAAATCCCAGAACTACACGGAGGGACCTGATGAAGGACCTGCAGAGAGCTGGGACCAAAGTAACAAAGGCTACACACTACGCAGAGAGGGACTCAAATCCTGCGGTGCCAGGCGTGTCCCCCTGCTTAAGCCAGTACATGTCCAGGCCTGTCTGAAGTTTGCCAGAGAGCATATGGATGATCCAGAAGAGGATTGGGAGCATATCATGTGGTCAGATGAAACCAAAGGTTTTTAGTAAAAACTCAACTAGTCGTGTTTGGAGAAAGAAGAATGCTGAGTTGCATTCCAAGAACACCATATCTACTGTGAAGCATGGGGGTGGAAACATCATGCTTTGCCCAGTGACAGCCCCAAAACATCACTGCTCTAGAGGAGTTCTCCATGGAGGAATGGACCAAAGTACCAGCTACAGTGTGTGCAAACCTGGTGAAGACTTACAGGAAATGTTTGACCGCTGTCATTGCCAACAAAGATTATGTTACAAAGTATTGAGTTGAACTTTTGTTATTGACCAAATACTTATTTTCCACCACAATTTACAAATAAATTATTTAAAAATCCTACAATGTGATTTCCTGGATTTTTTTTTTTCTCATTTTGTCTCTCATAGTTGAACTGTACCTATGTTGAAATTACAGACCTCTCTCATCTTTCTAAGTAGGAGAACTTGCACAATCAGGGACTGACTAAATACTTGTTGGCCCACTGTAGTGTGAAGTTTGGACGACGTTTAGACGAAAATTGCAAAACAGCACGAAATAGTTCTAAATTAGCACACGAAATATCACGCTGATGGTTAGGCGTGCAGGAACCTGGTGCGAGAGTTCGTGGATGCACCGGTGTCCGTCGAGCAGGAACAGTGCCAGTAGCACCACATAGTGCTGATTATGTGGTAGAAATAAAAACCACCTGGTACCTGTGGAACCACACGCTTGTTGCAGCTTGTCGCCACCATGGTGATATATGTTTTTAATTTATGTCCTTGTAAATACAGCAATCAGACACACATGCCTCACAGTGGACAGTTGTTAGTCCATAACTGTCCACACACAGTAGGTGTTGTGTAGCTGGAATTTGGCCGACACCTGCCGTGAGAGGGTGCAATGGGTTCGCACAGTGCACACTTTGTCTTTCAGATACGTGTGTGCACAAATAGTTGTAGCAACAGATGTACAAGGCGTTGGAGGCAGGGATGACATTACACGGTTTGCACATGATTCCTGCATCATGCGCACTAAGTGTGCACTTCATCCAAACTTCGCACTATGTGTGAAGGGGCCCTTAATGAATAGTGTGTATCTACTGGTGCTCTCACGGTATGACTTTGATTTCTTCTTTGGCTTCCAGGAGGTAGTCAATGATCTTGTAAAAGTTGATTTCCTGGATGAAAAACAAAGGCCTATAATCAATTACTGAACAAAGTCTATTTTTTTTAATCCATGCAACACAGACAAAAAAAGGGAAATAAATGTGCAAAATTTAAGTGTATGAAGTGGCAAAAGTGAGATGACAAGCAAACAAAATTTCTGTAGAAAGTTTGGGCATGAATGCAACATTTCGGCTATCAGTGAAAAGGAAGATGATCTTAAGTGTGTTACCCTGCCGTCTGGTGTTTTCGGTCCTTTATAGGGTTCCACGTCTCCCAGTTTAACTGGCCATTCGTCATAGAATTCCTGGATGAAGAAAAATGCAAGATACAAAAATGAATGTCTTCAAACCTCAGGAGACAAATCCAGACAGGAAACCAGCATCTGGCAGAGAATATTACGATACAGACAATATATTATTCATTTCAGTTTGATTGTCTCAAATGGAAGTTGCACCAGGGTACAAGTCACACGTGTCAAAAAATGCCTCTCTAAGATGAAAAAAACATGTAAAGTCCATGGTCCAATCAAAATAAGGCTCTAGTTAAGGAGTTTGTTACCCCCCCCCCCCCCCCCCCCCTTTGTAGCTTTAGTATGATGGTACCAACATGTTCACAAATAACTTTTTCACTTGTTGTCATTGGCACAGTGTGATAGGTAATGTTGAAAACAATCTTATAAGCAAGGGGTCAAAAAAGACAATTTCATGAGAGAAAAAAAAATCCAGGAAATTATAGGATTTTTAAAGAATTTATTTGTAAATTATGGTGGAAAATAAGTATTTGGTCATTAACAAACAAACAAGATTTCTGGCTCTCACAGACCTGTAACTTCTTTAAGGAGCTCTTCTGTCCTCCACCTGTTACCTGTATTAATGGCATCTGTTTGAACTTATCTGTATAAAAGACACCTGTCCACAGCCTCAAACACTCAGACTCTCATTTCAAGGTCCTGGAGTGGCCGAGCCAGTCTCCACACCTCAACCCCACAGACAATTTGTTGAGAGAGTTGAAAGTCCGCGTTGCCCAGCAACAGCCCCAAAACATCACTGGTCTAGAGGAGATCTGCATGGAGGAATGGGCCAAAATACCAGCTACAGTGTGTGCAAACCTGGCGAAGACTTACAGGAAACATTTGACCTCTGTCATTGACAACAAAGATTATGTTACAAAGTATTGAGATTAACTTTTTTATTGACCAAATACTTATTTTCCACCATAATTTCCAAATAAATTCTTTAAAAATCCTACAATGTGATTTTCTGGATTTTGTTTTTCTCATTTTGTCTCTCACAGTTGAAGTGTACCTATGATGAAAATTACAGACATCTCTCATCTTTCTAAGTAGGAGAACTTGCACAATCATTGACTATATAAGTTGCACCGGAGTGCAAGTTGCATGTGTCCCAAAAAAAAACAAAACAAAAAAAAAAGCCAATTGAAGAGGAAAAAGCATATATAAGTTGCACCAGCGTATAAGTTGCATCTGTCAAAAAATGCCTCTTGAAGAGGAAAAAATTACATATATAAGTTGCACCGGAGTGCAAGTTGCATGTGTCCAAAAAAATGCCACTTGAAGAGGAAGAAACATAGAAAGTTGCACCGGAGTGCAAGTTGCATGTGTCAAAAAAATGCCTCTTGAAGAGAAAAACGATATATAAGCTGCATCGGCGTATAAGTTGCATGTGTCAAAAAATGCCTCTTGAAGAGGAATATATATATATATATATATATATATATATATATATATATATATATATATATATATATATATATATATAAAAGTTGCACCAGAGTGCAAGTTGCATGTGTCAAAAAAGGCTTCTTGAAGAGGGGAAAAACAAAACACACACACACACACACACATATATATATATATATATATATATATATATATATATATATATATATATATATATATATATATATATATATATATATATATATATATATATATATATATATATATATAGTACAAGTCACATGTGTCAAAAAAAAGGCTTCTTGAAGAGGAAAAACCATATACAGTAGTGTTCAGAATAATAGTAGTGCTATGTGACTAAAAAGATTAATCCAGGTTTTGAGTATATTTCTTATTGTTACATGGGAAACAAGGTACCAGTAGATTCAGTAGATTCTCACAAATCCAACAAGACCAAGCATTCATGATATGCACACTCTTAAGGCTATGAAATTGGGCTATTAGTAAAAAAGAAAAATAGAAAAGGGGGTGTTCACAATAATAGTAGCATCTGCTGTTGACGCTACAAAAAACTATTATGTTCAAACTGCTTTTTTTTAGCAATCCTGTGAATCACTAAACTAATATTCAGTTGTATAACCACAGTTTTTCATGATTTCTTCACATCTGCGAGGCATTAATTTTGTTGGTTTGGAACCATGATTTTGCTCGTTTACTAGGGTGCTTGGGGTCATTGTCTTGTTGAAACACCCATTTCAAGGACATGTCCTCTTCAGCATAAGGCAACATGACCTCTTCAATTATTTTGACATATCCAAACTGATCCATGATATCTGGTATGCGATATATAGGTCCACCACCATAGTAGGAGAAACATGCCCATATCTTGATGCTTGCACCACCATGCTTCACTGTGAACTGTGAACTGTGGCTTGAATTCAGAGTTTGGGGGTCTTCTCACAAACCGTCTCACAACTGCCCTTGGACCCAAAAAGAACAATTTTACTCTCATCAGTCCACAAAACGTTCCTCCATTTCTCTTTAGGCTAGTTGATGTGTTCTTTGGCAAATTGTAACCTCTTCTGCACATGTCTTTTATTTAACAGAGGGATTCTTGCAAATTAATTAGCTTCACACAGGCATCTTCTAACTGTCACAGCACTTACAGGTAACTCCAGACTGTCTTTGATCATCCTGGAGCTGATCAATGGGTGAGCCTTTGCCATTCTGTTATTCTTCTATCCATTTTGATGGTTGTTTTCCGTTTTCTTCCATGCGTCTCTGGTTTTTTTTGTCCATTTTAAAGCATTGGAGATCATTGTAGATGAACAGCCCATAATTTTTTGCACCTGCGTATAAGTTTTCCCCTCTCCAATCAACTTTTTAATCAAACTACGCTGTTTTTCTGAACAATGTCTTGAACGTCCCATTTTCCTCAGGCTTTCAAAGAGAAAAGCATGTTCAACAGGTGCTGGCTTCATCCTTAAATAGGGGACACCTGATTCACACGTGTTTGTTCTACAAAATTGACGAACTCACTGACTGAATGCCACACTACTATTATTGTGAACACCCCCTTTTCTACTTTTTTTTTACTAATACCCCAATTTCATAGCCTTAAGAGTGTGAATATCATGTATGTTTGGTCTTGTTGGATTTGTGAGAATCTACTGAATCTACTGGTACCTTGTTTCCCATGTAACAATAAGAAATATACTCAAAACCTGGATTAATCTTTTTAGTCACATAGCACTACTATTATTCTGAACACTACTGTATAAGCTGCACCAGGCAATAAGTTGCACCTTTTTTCTGTATTGTCACCACTTTAATTTTGGATTTTGGTACATTGTGGTAATGTATTTTTTTATTATTTGCATTTATTCTTTTATTTTTGGTTCATTGCTTTGATTCAAGAGAAAGTCATTTATGACTATTATTAATAACAAATGAGTGATGTTTCAGTGTACAAGTCACACCAGAGTATAAGCTGCAGGACTTCCCAAACTACTCCAAAAAGTCATGATTTACTCCAGACTGCTTACTGCAGAAAGTACGGTAGGTTGTAAATCTGCGTCTACACTGCAGATTAGTTACAGATATAGCCGGTAACGTAGCATGTTACATTCAGCTTCTAGAATTTGATCTATTCAGTGAGACGAACCTTCTCTTTGGTCATGTCCAAGAGGCCAACTGAGTATCGTTCACACTGTAGATACGTTCTTACGGTGTAGAGCGCTTTGTGAAACTGCCTCTCAATGTCCGTCAATTCCTCAAATACTTTACTGGCCGACCACAGCAGCACCTACGGACCGAGAAACTGAGTTAATGCAAGTTATGTCCTGTGCTATTTTATGGGCCTAATTTGATTGGTTTGAGAAGATCTGTGTTACCTGACTCCTCCTCGACTCCACGTTGAACATGTAGGCTGTGTAGTTCTGCAGAGTGATGACTTGAGCGAAATTCATATACTTGTGGAATAACTGAAGGGCAAATCAGCAAATTTATCACTGCAGTGAATCAGAACTTCATTTAACATCACAACGCTACATTTCTCCTCATCAGGATGGGATGTGTAAAACTGTAGGGGACTCTAATGGAATACCAGGAAAACACTGTTCAACTGAAAAGTGGCTGATGTACCTATGACATTCAGGAATCCTTTTCTAAAAAAAAACATGTGAAGACCATCTTAAGGTTAAGATGATCTTAACTCATAGACCTCCAAAGGTCATCTTAGTTTTAAGATGCTTTGAGAAACTTAAACCAATTCCTTTCCTGCAAGGTCTGTACTGTAAGTGCTCTGAAAAGTAATATCAGCAAATGTCATGTTTATATGTAGCTTTAAAGGGGTCGCCAACTTTTACTGTTTAATACGTTTGGGATTTTCTGTTAAATATTCAAAAAGTCCCACAGTTTTGCAACTGTGCATGTAGAAACTACCATGCTATAAAATAATTTAAACCTGAAAATTCTCATGTTAGACTTTTGTGACATATGTCACGATGTCTAAATTTGGACTCCTGCTTGGCTGTGAGCCAGACTGATCCCCTGTGTGACAAACCCACATGGTCTGTGCGAGAGAGGGAGACATGCATGTTCTCCAAAACAAACATCAGCAACTTAGCATTTAAAGCATTTGGCGGAGGTAATTACATAATTACATACAATCAAACGGGGTGAAAACATAACATAACATAGGTAACAACTAGGTAGCTATATTAACCTAGTCTCTGGTGTTTGAGATTATATTCCAAGATTCTTACAGGTATGAGTAGAGGACATATTTTTACCTCCAACAACAAAGTTGGGCAGAGGTTATATTTTCAACCCTGTTTGTTTGTCTGTTTGTGAACAGCCTGTAAACCACAATTTTTCATATATTGTTATGACATTTTTTACAGAGGATTCATATTCTGATCGGCAAGAACTGATTCAATTTTCAAACTCATAGGTCAAAGTCAGGAGAATCTTGGAAAATGGGAAAGATCCCTATGCTTTAACATTGAATGAATTTTAAAAAATTTATAACTCTGTTAAAAAGGATCACATTTTTTCATATTTGGGAGTTTTATATGGGATGGTATCCTTTATCAACTCACAAAGTTTGATCCAGCTCTGATCCAGATTACAGATGGTGTGACCATTTAAATTTAACATTGAAAACCTCAGTTAATGTATATTTTACATTATATCTTAATCAAACATGCCCCAATCACTCTTCTATTTGAAAGTGAGGTGCAGACTGGCACTCAGTATCGCCTGACAATGCTGGATCTAGATCTGATCCAGATTACAGATTTTGTGGCCATTTACATTGAAAACCCCATTTAATATCTATTTTACATTATATCTTAATCAAACATGCCCCAATCATTTTCATATTTGAAAGAGATGTGCAGACGGGCACACACTATCACTTGACAAAGTTTGATCTGGATCTGATCCGTATTGTGGATTTAGTGGATATTTGATTTTAACATTGAAAAGCCCTTTTCATCTATATTTGCATTATACTTTTTTGACCTTGAAAGTTTTTTCCAAGGTAAGTATTTATGGAATTGTAAGCTAGTGTTCATGGAGGTTTGTGCTCTACGAACACGGTGCTCTAGTATTGATTATGAATTTGGACTTTGTTGCAGTGACTCCGCCCACCGACATTTGGGAACCACTGCCTTAACACTGATTGACCTCATCATCCCTGCCACATTACTACACTCCAGAACACTTACAGCCACCTCCATGGAGAGTGAGTCATGTCTCCAGCGTTAGAAAGCGAGTTCAGGAGAAGTGGGAGCAAAAACTTGACAGCGATGAATCTTTTGTAATTATGGTGTAAAGTAAAAAGCAGCTGCATCTCAGCTGTAAAGCGTTATCAGTGGGGCCGCACATGTTCTTAAAAGGTCAGGAACTATGGATCTGTTGGCCCACCACAGGGAGTTCATTCAATACAAAGCAACATAACCTGCACTCGATCAATTATTTATCACTCAATTTTAAGATAAATGAAAATTCTACATGTTATCAGTTAAGGAAAAGGTCACGAGAGTCCATCATCAGGATACATTTCCAAAACAGCCAGGTGTCAGCGTCTTTGACCAGCATGACCTTGAACACGTTGACGCTGTGAAGTTCCAGCCTCAAACGTAGAGACAATTCTTACCGATTCGTCCGCTGCAGAAAACGAATCAGCTCCTGTTTTGTTTAGCGCCATGACAACTCCAAGGCACTCTTTCTCAGCCATGAGGGGGAAGGTGAGCATGCATTTGGTCTTGTAGCCGGTCTGTTTGTCCACAAAGTCACAGAACTTTGGATTCTGAGTGGTAAGAAAAAGGAAACTGTCCTCAGGTCAAGTGCAGCACACAAAGATGTGAGAGTTTCACCCTCAGAGGATCCAAGTCACGACATAGAGGGAAACACAACTTTTCAAGTGATTAAAAAAGAAAAACACATTTCAAAACAAATGCAAATTTTGAGCAAGACTTTCTTTGAATTTCTCAGATTCACATTAAAGACACTATGATATTTGATTTCATTCTTTGATAACCAATGATCAGTAACCTAATCGATCATATTATGGGTTGTGGAGAACATAAACTGCATGTCACTTGACAGACATGATTAATAACTTTATTACTTTCATATTCAGCTGATTTCTGATAAACAAGCAAATTCAGTAACAAAAATGAAAGATGAGTACTGCCAAAATTAAAATGGCAATCACAGAAATAAAATATATTTTGAAAATATCTGTATCAGTACTTTTGTTAACAACAAAATTAATGTTTATGGAATACAAATGTGAGAAATTAACAATTCAGACAAAAGAAATGACAAAATACAAAAATATATTAGGCTAATAAGTCTTGAAATTCATTCCTCTGCCTCCATTGTGTTTGTTTAACTTCACATTTATCACAGATTTTGACATTAAAATTGCAATAGTAGTCCAGTCCAGTAGTTATATATATATATATATATATATATATATATATATATATATATATATATATATATATATATATAATTGCAATTTTATAAGTATTTGCTGATTGATTTTGGTTTACTTTTGGAATTAAACTGATATTGATGGACTAGAAATGTAGGACATGCAGTAAACAATTCACAAGACCTAGAATTAAGTAAATGTAAAGAATCCTTAATTATAAATAAATATGAATTATTAGCAAATTAGAAATTGTGTTGCTTTAATTATAAATAAATATCAATTATTAGTAAATTATAAATTGCATTGCTCAAAATCTTAATATTCTTAATATTCAATCATAAATTATTAATTTGAATGAATTCAAAAATTTGTGTAAAATTATACATTACAATGTGTCAACATTTACAGAGTATAATAAAATTAATCCTTCCACACCCTTGTTTTCTTGTGGGCATTTATCAAAGATTGGCATTAAATTTGTGTGTGTATATATATATATATATATATATATATAACAATTTTAAAAATATTAAATGCTACTTTTAATTGTTCTAAACCTTAATGTTTGCTATTAAAAATACATCAATTTAGATTTAAATAAATATTCATGAAAACTATATGTTACATATCATTACACGTTAATATGAGTAAATATTGAACATTCTAGACCGCTGTTTAATTCTGACATTCATCACACGTTGAACAATCATTTATTTTTGACAAAGAAGAATTATCATTCAGTTTAAAAAAAAATACCCTAGAAAAAAAAGCTCTCAACTGTTGATGTCATTTCAAAAAGAAACTAGCAGCTAACATTAGCATGAAAATTAGAAATAAATATGAATAAGAAAATAGCACATTTACACTGTAAACTTTCATTGTAAAGAAATACATGTGTAGTTATTTAGTTAATGTAGTAGTAACTTAAAACTTTATTTAAGAACAGCAGAGCCTACAGATGTCATTAGCACAGATGTTTTAAACAGTTTTACACACAAGCATTAAAAATCTTTACCGCCAAGCTTCCGGGCAGCAGTTGACTCTCACCTTTGTAACATCTGGAACATTTTGAGGCTTTTTGGAGTGTGCTGTGAATCCAACAATCCCCATGTCGAGAGGGAAAACAATTTCCACCTGTGGATGGACTACGTTTGCATCGAAGCTGGATGTGGGAGTCACATCAAAGAGGCAAGTGGAGAGTTCGGGTATTCCGTTTCTCGCCCGGCATAAGTAAAAGCTCACCCTGTCAGCCTGTATGAGCAGGGAAACTCTCTGCAACACTTTGTGAAGCGTTTTCTCCATGTTTCCCGGTTTCTGCAGTTCTTGCACCAACTCGAAGACAATGGCAGCTTCTTGCACGGAGTTAACATCCTTGAAGGAAGCAGTGTCTTTGATGTCGACGGCTGCAGAAAAGGCTGCCGACAGGGCATCGGCGCGCAAGTTCTTATCAAAGTATTCTTTAGCAAATTGTGGGTTGTTCTCCAGATATTTCTCAACACTATCCTTGTCTGCCATTTTGATCTAGCGTAGCTCTCTTCTCTATCACTAAAGCATTACCTGCAAGCAAATGTATAAACACGTTTGGGAGCTTTGTTTTGGCCTACAGGGACGGGCGCGGCATTCTTCTCCAAGATCCCTGAGGGAGTCACTAAAGCATCCAGTTTCCCCCGACAGACTGACGTGAACACATTAGGGCTTAGAGGCTGAAAAGATCAAAGTAGCTGCTAATTAACATGACGTCATGACATTAAAACCCCTGCTCTAAGCATCCTTAACTTGTAAATCCCAACGCTGATCATTTTACATGGTACAATCCTCCACCTCCTCAGGGCACAGGAGAGAGTGAGATGTGTCAAGTCAAATGTCAGGCTATGCCTGGGCTAATGTGATCAGGACTGTGAAGAATGGAGGGCCATCATTGGAATTTACTGAAGACTGCAGACCTTCACCAGTGTCACATGGTTCCATTCTTATGTGTAGTCTCATTTGGAACATCAAATCAAATCAATTTTATTTGGGACCTAATTATTCAAAACTTTATAAGTAAGAAGAAGAAGTTTAAATTCTATTCTAGAATTAACAGGAAGCCAATGAAGAGAGGCCAATATGCTGAGATATGCTCTCTCCTTCTAGTCCCTGTCAATACTCTAGCTGCAGCATTTTGAATTAACTGAAGGCTTTTCAGGGAACTTTTAGGACAACCTGATAATAATGAATCACAATAGTCCAGCCTAGAGGAAATAAATGCATGAATTAGTTTTTCAGCATCACTCTGAGACAAGACCTTTCTAATTTTAGAAATATTGCGCAAATGCAAAAAAGCAGTCCTACATATTTGTTTAATATGCGCATTGAATGACATATCCTGATCAAAAATGACTCCAAGATTTCTCACAGTATTACTAGAGGTCAGGGTAATGCCATCCAGAGTAAGGATCTGGTTAGACACCATGTTTCTAAGATTTGTGGGGCCAAGTACAATAACTTCAGTTTTATCTGAGTTTAAAAGCAGGAAATTAGAGGTCATCCATGTCTTTATGTCTGTAAGACAATCCTGCAGTTTAGCTAATTGGTGTGTGTCCTCTGGCTTCATAGATAGATAAAGCTGGGTATCATCTGCGTAACAATGAAAATGTAAGCAATGCCATCTAATAATACTGCCTAAGGGAAGCATGTATAAAGTGAATAAAATTGGTCCTAGCACAGAACCTTGTGGAACTCCATAATTAACCTTAGTCTGTGAAGAAGTTCCCCATTTACATGAACAAATTGTAATCTATTAGATAAATATGATTCAAACTACCACAGCGCAGTGCCTTTAATACCTATGGCATGCTCTAATCTCTGTAATAAAATTTTATGGTCAGCAGTATCAAAAGCAGCACTGAGGTCTAACAGAACAAGCACAGAGATGAGTCCAATGTCTGAGGCCATAAGAAGATCATTTGTAACCTTCACTAATGCTGTTTCTGTACTATGATGAATTCTAAAACCTGACTGAAACTCTTCAAATAGACCATTCCTCTGCAGATGATCAGTTAGCTGTTTTACAACTACCCTTTCAAGAATTTTTGAGAGAAAAGGAAGGTTGGAGATTGGCCTATAATTAGCTAAGATAGCTGGGTCAAGTGATGGCTTTTTAAGTAATGGTTTAATTACTGCCACCTTAAAAGCCTGTGGTACATAGCCAACTAATAAAGATAGATTGGTCATATTTAAGTTCGAAGCATTAATTAATGGTAGGGCTTCCTTGAGCAGCCTGGTAGGAATGAGGTCTAATAGACATGTTGATGGTTTGGAGGAAGTAACTAATGAAAATAACTCAGACAGAACAATCGGAGAGAAAGAGTCTAACCAAATACCGGCATCACTGAAAGCAGCCAAAGAGAACGATATGTCTTTGGGATGGTTATGAGTAATTTTTTCTCTAATAGTTAAAATTTTATTAGCAAAGAAAGTCATGAAGTCATTACTAGTTAAAGTTAAAGGAATACTCGGCTCAATAGAGCTCTGACTCTTTGTCAGCCTGGCTACAGTGCTGAAATGAAACCTGGGGTTGTTCTTATTTTCTTCAATTAGTGATGAGTAGTAAGATGTCCTAGCTTTACGGAGGGCTTTTTTATAGAGCAACAGACTCTTTTTCCAGGCTAAGTGAAGATCTTCTAAATTAGTGAGACGCCATTTCCTCTCCAATGTACGGGTTATCTGCTTTAAGCTGCGAGTTTGTGAGTTATACCATGGAGTCAGGCACTTCTGATTTAAGGCTCTCTTTTTCAGAGGAGCTACAGCATCCAAAGTTGTCTTCAATGAGGATGTAAAACTATTGACGAGATAATCTATCTCACTCACAGAGTTTAGGTAGCTACTCTGCACTGTGTTGGTATATGGCATTGGAGAAGATAAAGAAGGAATTGTATCCTTAAACCTAGTTACAGCGCATTCTGAAAGACTTCTACTGTAATGAAACTTATTCCCCACTGCTGGGTAGTCCATCAGAGTAAATGTAAATGTTATTAAGAAATGATCAGACAGAAGGGAGTTTTCAGGGAATACTGTTAAGTCTTCAATTTCCATACCATAAGTCAGAACAAGATCTAAGGTATGATTAAAGTGGTGGGTGGACTCATTTACATTTTGAGCAAAGCCAGTCGAGTCTAACAATAGATTAAATGCAGTTTTGAGACTGTCATTCTCAGCATCTGTGTGGATGTTAAAATCGCCCACTATAATTATCTTATCTGAGCTAAGCACTAAGTCAGACAAAAGGTCTGAAAATTCACAGAGAAAGTCACAGTAACGACCAGGTGGACGATAGATAACAACAAATAAACTGGTTTTTGGGACTTCCAATTTGGATGGACAAGACTAAGAGTCAAGCTTTCAAATGAATTAAAGCTCTGTCTGGGTTTTTGATTAATTAATAAGATGGAGTGGAAGATTGCTGCTAATCCTCCGCCTCGGCCCGTGCTACGAGCGTTCTGGCAGTTAGTGTGACTCGGGGGTCTTGACTCATTTAAACTAACATATTCATCCTGCTGTAACCAGGTTTCTGTAAGGCAGAATAAATCAATATGTTGATCAATTATTATATCATTTACTAACAGGGACTTAGAAGAGAGAGATCTAATGTTTAATAGACCACATTTAACTGTTTTAGTCTGTGGTGCAGTTGAAGGTGCTATATTATTTTTCCTTTTTGAATTTTTACGGTTAAATAGATTTTTGCTGGTTATTGGTGGTCTGGGAGCAGGCACCGTCTCTACGGGGATGGGGTAATGAGGGGATGGCAGGGGGAGAGAAGCTGCAGAGAGGTGTGTAAGACTACAACTCTGCTTCCTGGTCCCAACCCTGGATAGTCATGGTTTGGAGGATTTAAGAAAATTGGCCAGATTTCTAGAAATGAGAGCTGCTCCATCCAAAGTGGGATGGATGCCATCTCTCCTAACAAGACCAGGTTTTCCCCAGAAGCTTTGCCAATTATCTATGAAGCCCACCTCATTTTTTGGACACCACTCAGACAGCCAGCAATTCAAGGAGAACATGCGGCTAAACATGTCACTCCCGGTCCAATTGGGGAGGGACCCAGAGAAAACTACAGAGTCCAACATTGTTTTTGCAAAGTTATACACCGATTCAATATTAATTTTATTGACCTCCGATTGGCGTAACCGGGTGTCATTACTGCCGACGTGAATTACAATCTTACCAAATTTACGCTTAGCCTTAGCCAGCAGTTTCAAATTTCCTTCGATGTCGCCTGCTCTGGCCCCCGGAAGACAATTGACTATGGTTACTGGTGTCGCTAACTTCACATTTCTCAAAACAGAGTCGCCAATAACCAGAGTTTGTTCCTCGGCGGGTGTGTCGCCAAGTGGGGAAAAATGGTTAGAAATGTGAACGGGTTGGCGGTATACACGGGGCTTCTGTTTAGGACTACGCTTCCTCCTCACAGTCACCCAGTCGACCTGCTTTCCCGGCTGCTTGGGATCTGCTGGAGGGGAACTAACGGCGGCTAAGCTACCTTGGTCCGCACCGACTACAGGGGCCTGGCTAGCTGTAGGATTTTCCAAGGTGCAGAGCCGAGTCTCCAATTTGCCCAGCCTGGCCTCCAAAGCTACGAATAAGCTACACTTATTACAAGTACCATTACTGCTAAAGGAGGCCGAGGAATAAATAAACATTTCACACCCAGAGCAGAAAAGTGCGGGAGAGACAGGAGAAGCCGCCATGCTAAACCGGCTAAGAGCTAGTAGCTGCGCTAAGCTAGCAGATTCCTAAAAACACCAGTCTGACGCAAGTTACGTTTGCAACCAAAGCTGGTACCAATTTACAACTGGGTGGACTTGGAGAATGCACCTGAAATGTCTTGTTTGAATTCTGATCTCTGAGTACAAATGAAAGATTCTGTTGTAGCAAGGTGAAAT
Source organism: Thalassophryne amazonica (assembly GCF_902500255.1). Taxonomy (NCBI): domain Eukaryota; kingdom Metazoa; phylum Chordata; class Actinopteri; order Batrachoidiformes; family Batrachoididae; genus Thalassophryne; species Thalassophryne amazonica. The sequence continues at coordinate 48,769,783 of NC_047120.1, read as the reverse complement.
CCGGATTGAAAAGATGTTCCCGCTAGCTTGGCTAATGGGGAATTCCCCTTTGGCTGACCTGGTAGAGTTCTGGTCTTCAGTTTGAGCAGTCCGAGGTTCGATCACCACCGCCGTCCCGGCCACAGATGTCCTCAGGTCACAATTGGCATTATTGGCAGCATGTGGGTAGTCACAGAACATGCTTAAATGCACCTGTGACTTTGCGACAAAGTCAAAAATGGTAGGGAAATATGCAGCAAGGTGAAGTCCGGATTAAGAATATGTTCCCGCTTGTTTGGCTAATGGGGAATTCCTGTTTGGCTGACCTAGTAGAGAACCTGGTAGGTTCGATCCCACTCCTGTCCTGGCCACAAAGGTCCCCAGTCTGGTCACAATTGTTTTGACCAGACTGCTCGAACTAAAGACCAGAACTCTACCAGATCAGCCAAAGGGGAATTCCCTGTTAGCCAAGCTAGCGGGAACATCTTTTCAATCCGGACTTCACCTTGCTACACTATCACCACACACACACACACATATGGCCTGTATACCTCACATTCAGCTGCCGCCACGAAGGCCATGACAATACCCCTTTCTCCAAATGGGTTGGAGGGTCATATGACCACTTTAACTAATACAATCTAGATTTACATTACAGAAAAAACAATCTACAACTCCCCATAGGTAGGACACCAGCCTGACTCAAGTTACGTTTGCAACCAAAGCTGGTAGAAAAGCTTGAATCTCCGACTGGACTGGGTTGTTACTGGCAAGCTTCTCTACTATGGAAACCACCTGGACAACTGAGAGCCTACACAGAAACCAAAGCTGGTAGCAATTTACAACTGGGTAGATACTATTACCACATACACACACACACACACACACACACGGCCTGTATACCTCTCATTCAGCTACCGCCACGAAGGCCATGACAATACCCTTTTTCCCAGTTGGGTTGAAGGGTGTGGGGGGGGGGTCTTATGACCACTTTAACTAATGCAATCTACATTTACATTACAGAAAAAACACTCATCATCTTTTAAAGTTGAGGGAAGGCCTGGCCAGTGGCCCTTGTGTAATTTGTGTTTGAGACCCCTGACGTAAACTCCATCAGCCAAAGGTAATGATGCTCTTCAGCACCATAACAGGAGCCTAATGGTCTAAATGTGTCCGCCGCCTACCTGTGCACTCTAATGAAATCATCATGGAGGCATCAGCTCTGAAACTGGCTAATCAGTGAGACTTGGACGTCTGAGAGCAAGGCTCTAAACAAAGCCCGTGGGCTGTTAATAACCGAGCACAGTCTGGTTAGCTGGCTGGAACGCTGGCAAGATAAGGACTTCCACACTTTTTTTTTTTTTGCTCTGGAGATTAACGCAAGCTTATCACAGGAGAACCAAAATGCTAGAGCAATCTATTTGATAGCAGAGACAGGCAGCAGGGTGCGAGTCTGTGGGAGAGCAAGAAGCAGCAGGACAGAAGGTAACTACAAAAGGAAATGAGATGTGTGTCAGACGTAATGAGCATTTACTTTCTCGATGTGCATCCACAAATGCAGTCAGGTTTATTGTCACCGACTAAAAATGTTCACATCACTGGGAACTTTTACTCGGCCGCTTAATAAATGGGTTTTGTTGGGTTTATTTTAATTACATTCATTGGCTATACAGAGGGGTGGACAAAGGTTGGTGCTGCCACCACTCAGCTGGAGACTGTGTACAATTTGCATGGGAGTCTTACTACTGCTCTGGAGAGTCTAAATTGCCTTGAGGTCTGATTCTGTGTGGTTCCCGATGTCTACATTATATGTTAACTTTGCAAACTAGTGTGCAAAGAGTTTGGCTCTAGTCTCTCAAACCCTTAATGGATAAGCAGGCAGAGATAATGGATGAATGGGTATAGGTCAGATCAGGTCTAGGAGCAGGTGTCATGCTGCACATCGCTGCATCTACAACACTGTAGAACTGTCTTGGGTTTTAGATGGCAACCACCAAGACAAACAGCTGATCTGCCCCCACCTTTCGAAAGCAGCCACCCCCTGAAGCCAGGTGGAACATGGATGTCCTCTGGGCGTTCTCCGGCTACTGAAGGTCCTCAACACTGAGGTATTTTGAGTGTTGGATCATGTCCATAGAAAAGCACCTCATGGCTAAAACGTGGTAGACGATGCTTCCTCACAATACTCCTCATCTGAATCTACCTAAGTACCAATTTGACAAGCCATTACAGAGATACCCAAGGATCCTCTGAAGAGACCTAGTACCAGTGATATCCAGTCATGTCCTTAGGCCACTGGTCACCATCCACCTATCACAATCATTAATAAGGCAGGAAGCACCAGCACCCTAAAGACTTGGACCTGAATTCTGATTTAAAGGTAATGGCATTGACAAATACCTCTGTCCAGCAACCTTCCCATATTTAAATCAGACAGCCCTACATGCATTTCAAATTACAGACCAATAGCTATACTTTCAACAATATCAAAATTGCTAGAAAAAACTCTGTATAATCAACTTATCAACTTCCTGGACAACAACCACCTGCTCAGTGACTCTCAGTATGGTTTTCGGTCCAAACGTTCCACTATGTCTGCTCTTCTACTGTTCATTGAACATATACGCTCTGCTTTAAACAAAGGACAGGTTACAGGTGCAGTTTTTATAGATTTCCGTAAAGCATTTGATACAGTAAATCATCTCATTTTACTAAGTAAACCTCAGTCCTTTAAGCTGTCCCAAAGTGTGCTTGACATGATTACATCCTATTTGAGTGGCAGGTCTCAAATAGTCAAAATTGGTCAAACTAAATCTCGTCCTCTTAAATACAATATCGGTGTTCCACAAGGGAGTACTCTTGGTCCATTACTGTTTCTTCTTTATATTAATGATCTTCCCCTTATATGCAATTATTCTAACGTTTTATTGTATGCAGATGACACTGTACTCTTTTACTCTGACTCAAACCCCAATTTTGTAAATGCTAAATTGTCATCTGATCTCAATACACTCCAAAATTGGCTAACGGATCACCACCTTAGTATTAACATGAAAAGACAGAATGTATGTATTTTTTCATTTCAACACAATCATGTTCTCCGATTACAAACTGCACATAACAACAACCTATAAATATCTTGGTGTGCTCTTGGATTCTCATCTTAATTACAAAGAACATGTCAACTCTCTGACCAAGAAACTGCGACAAAAACTGTATGTCTACAACAAAATCAGACCATATTTGACAACCTCTGTTTCTCATATGTACCTCCATGCTGTAGTCCTCTCCTCTATCTCCTATTGTTTGCCTATATGGTCTCTCACCACAAATGATGTTCTTGATCCTGTGGCTCGACTGTACAACAGAGCTTTTAAAATTCACTGTCAACTTCCAGGTTGGATCCACCATTGTATAGCTCTGTCCAGATCAAATGCTCTGACCTTCAACAACTATTAGATTCTATTTTCAGTTAAAAAACTTCAACCTGCCACCAGCTCTGTTGGCTCTAGTACCAACTACAAACTCTCAAAGGAGCACCAGATCAACATCGGCGGAACAGCTCCAAGTCCCTTCTTATAAAAACACTTATGGACAAAGATCATTCTTCTACATCTATACTAAGATGTGGAATGATATCCCTCTGGGCACTAGAACTATCAGCTCAGAGATACTATTTAAAAAAACTTACAGAGACGATTTATTGAATAGTTATTCGTGTAACCACTGATCTACCTTTCTCACTTGTCTGATCTTTTTATCTTTTTATTTATGTATTTATGACTTTATGAATGTGTGCTGTACATGTTAGGTTTATTGCCCACATGATTGAATGAAATGATTGTTTGTGTGTAGGTTTACGTGTAAAACAGGAACCTGCTGTAAAACAGTTTTAACTGAGTCAGGCCTGGGGTAATGTGCAATTGTGCTTTTAACCTTTTTCCTGTATAATAAATGAAATGAAATGAAATGACTCCATGAGTGCTTTCCAGGCATTTTGAATCTCAAAGGCCCAGGACCCAGAGACAGTGGGTCTCCAAGTGAATGTTTCTACAAGTTTACCACTTTCACCATATATAGACACTCAGCCATCAGGGGTATCTGATGGCTGAGTCCAGGAAGTCATTGAAACCCTGGCTCTTAGTGCTGATCCAGGACAATCACAAACCCAGACACTCCAATTCCTCAGTCATCTTTCAAGTGTGGTGATCAGGTAGCTTCAATAAAGACCACATCATCATCTGTGACTTCATGGTCAGTAAACCTTTCCTCAACATCAAAAACACTTAAGTCACTGGTTTACACAACCCAATTCACTGACCCCTACCTGCCTACAGCTACCCCTCCTGGAAGGTTATAATACATTTTTGTGTAGGCTACGATATACTGAGACTGGATTATAAGTGTTGTTTACTCACCTTAGGTGGTACCAAAGACCTTCTTTGCCCAAAAACTAGTTGGGAATCAGTCAAGACAATACAATTAGTTCAAAAACCTGCTTGGGGCCAACTTGGGTCATAGTCAAATAGGCACCATGAGAAAATTTGCCCAGTTACACAAGACGTTGGTCTCATGTGCATTGTACCGCTAGAACAAAGCAGGTTTCCACACTACTAAGCAACCTTTTTTGAATACTTTAAACTACCACCCCAAATCAGAAAATGCAAATTTAAGTAGTTTGCACACATTACAGAGGCATGGTTGCAGAAGAAGAGGGTACGGACCCTGGACTGCCTACAGTCCTGGGCGCGTATGCACGAAGGAACTCAAAGTCCTCTAAAAGAGCTCCCAACTTAGCCTAAAATTTCCTGGCAAGGAATCTTCAATCAATCAATCAATCAATTTTATTTATATAGCGCCAAATCACAACAAACAGTTGCCCCAAGGCGCCTTATATTGTAAGGCAAGGCCATACAATAATTACGGAAAAACCCCAACGGTCAAAACGACCCCCTGTGAGCAAGCACTTGGCAACAGTGGGAAGGAAAAACTCCCTTTTAACAGGAAGAAACCTCCAGCAGAACCAGGCTCAGGGAGGGGCAGTCTTCTGCTGGGACTGGTTGGGGCTGAGGGAGAGAACCAGGAAAAAGACATGCTGTGGAGGGGAGCAGAGATCAATCACTAATGATTAAATGCATAGTGGTGCATACACAGCAAAAGGAGAAAGAAACACTCAGTGCATCATGGGAACCCCCCAGCAGTCTAAGTCTATAGCAGCATAACTAAGGTATGGCTCAGGGTCACCTGATCCAGCCCTAACTATAAGCTTTAGCAAAAAGGAAAGTTTTAAGCCTAATCTTAAAAGTAGAGAGGGTGTCTGTCTCCCTGATCTGAATTGGGAGCTGGTTCCACAGGAGAGGAGCCTGAAAGCTGAAGGCTCTGCCTCCCATTCTACTCTTACAAACCCTAGGAACTACAAGTAAGCCTGCAGTCTGAGAGCGAAGCGCTCTATTGGGGTGATATGGTACTATGAGGTCCCTAAGATAAGATGGGACCTGATTATTGAAAACCTTATAAGTAAGAAGAAGAATTTTAAATTCTATTCTAGAATTAACAGGAACCCAATGAAGAGAGGCCAATATGGGTGAGATATGCTCTCTCCTTCTAGTCCCTGCCAGCGCTCTAGCTGCAGCATTTTGAATTAACTGAAGGCTTTTCAGGGAACTTTTAGGACAACCTGATAATAATGAATTACAATAGTCCAGCCTAGAGGAAATTAATGCATGAATTAGTTTTTCAGCGTCACTCTGAGACAAAACCTTTCTGATTTTAGAGATATTGCGCAAATGCAAAAATGCAGTCCTACATATTTGTTTAATATGCGCATTGAATGACATATCCTGATCAAAAATGACTCCAAGATTTCTCACAGTATTACTAGAGGTCAGGGTAATGCCATCCAGAGATTTGTGGGGCCAAGTACAATAACTTCAGTTTTATCTGAGTTTAAAAGCAGGAAATTAGAGGTCATCCATGTCTTTATGTCTGTAAGACAGTCCTGCAGTTTACCTAATTGTGTGTCCTCTGGCTTCATGGATAGATAAAGCTGGGTATCATCTGCGTAACAATGAAAATTTAAGCAATGCCGTCTAATAATACTGCCTAAGGGAAGCATGTATAAAGTGAATAAAGTTGGTCCTAGCACAGAACCTTGTGGAACTCCATAATTAACCTTAGTCTGTGAAGAAGATTCCCCATTTACATGAACAAATTGTAATCTATTAGATAAATATGATTCAAACCACCGCAGCGCAGTGCCTTTAATACCTATGGAATGCTCTAATCTCTGTAATAAAATTTTATGGTCAACAGTATCAAAAGCAGCACTGAGGTCTAACAGAACAAGCACAGAGATGAGTCCACTGTCTGAGGCCATAAGAACATCATTTGTAACCTTCACTAATGCTGTTTCTGTACTATGATGAATTCTAAAACCTGACTGAAACTCTTCAAATAGACCATTCCTCTGCAGATGATCAGTTAGCTGTTTTACAACTACCCTTTCAAGAATTTTTGAGAGAAAAGGAAGGTTGGAGATTGGCCTATAATTAGCTAAGATAGCTGGGTCAAGTGATGGCTTTTTAAGTAATGGTTTAATTACTGCCACCTTAAAGCCTGTGGTACATAGCCAACTAATAAAGATAGATTGATCATATTTAAGATCGAAGCATTAATTAATGGTAGGGCTTCCTTGAGCAGCCTGGTAGGAATGGGGTCTAACAGACATGTTGATGGTTTGGAGGAAGTAAGTAATGAAAATAACTCAGACAGAACAATCGGAGAGAAAGAGTCTAACCAAATACCGGCATCACTGAAAGCAGCCAAAGATAACGATACGTCTTTGGGATGGTTATGAGTAATTTTTTCTCTAATAGTTAAAGTTTTATTAGCAAAGAAAGTCATGAAGTCATTACTAGCTAAAGTTAAAGGAATACTCAGCTCAATAGAGCTCTGACTCTTTGTCAGCCTGGCTACAGTGCTGAAAAGAAACCTGGGGTTGTTCTTATTTTCTTCAATTAGTGATGAGTAGAAAGATGTCCTAGCTTTACGGAGGGCTTTTTTATAGAGCAACAGACTCTTTTTCCAGGCTAAATGAAGATCTTCTAAATTAGTGAGACGCCATTTCCTCTCCAACTTACGGGTTATCTGCTTTAAGCTGCGGGTTTGTGAGTTATACCACGGAGTCAGGCACTTCTGATTTAAAGCTCTCTTTTTCAGAGGAGCTACAGCATCCAAGTTGTCTTCAATGAGGATGTAAAACTATTGACGAGATACTCTATCTCACTTACAGAGTTAGGTAGCTACTCTGCACTGTGTTGGTATATGGCATTAGAGAACATAAAGAAGGAATCATATCCTTAAACCTAGTTACAGCGCTTTCTGAAAGACTTCTAGTGTAATGAAACTTATTCCCCACTGCTGGGTAGTCCATCAGAGTAAATGTAAATGTTATTAAGAAATGATCAGACAGAAGGATGTTTTCAGGGAATACTGTTAAGTCTTCTATTTCCATACCATAAGTCAGAACAAGATCTAAGATATGATTAAAGTGGTGGGTGGACTCATTTACATTTTGAGCAAAGCCAGTTGAGTCTAATAATAGATTAAATGCAGTGTTGAGGCTGTCATTCTCAGCATCTGTGTGGATGTTAAAATCGCCCACTATAATTATCTTATCTGAGCTAAGCACTAAGTCAGACAAAAGGTCTGAAAATTCACAGAGAAACTCACAGTAATGACCAGGTGGAGGATAGATAACAACAAATAAAACTGGTTTTTGGGACTTCCAATTTGGATGGACAAGACTAAGAGTCAAGCTTTCAAATGAATTAAAGCTCTGTCTGGGTTTTTGATTAATTAATAAGCTGGAATGGAAGATTGCTGCTAATCCTCCCCCTCGGCCCGTGCTACGAGCGTTCTGGCAGTTAGTGTGACTCGGGGGTGTTGACTCATTTAAACTAACATATTCATCCTGCTGTAACGAGGTTTCTGTAAGGCAGAATAAATCAATATGTTGATCGATTATTATATCATTTACTAACAGGGACTTAGAACAGAGAGACCTAATGTTTAATAGACCACATTTAACTGTTTTAGTCTGTGGTGCAGTTGAAGGTGCTATATTATTTTTTCTTTTTGAATTTTTATGCTTAAATTGATTTTTGCTGGTTAATGGTGGTCTGGGAGCAGGCACCGTCTCTACGGGGATGGGGTAATGAGGGATGGCAGGGGGAGAGAAGCTGCAGAGAGGTGTGTAAGACACAACTCTGCTTCCTGGTCCCAACCTGGATAGTCACGGTTTGGAGGATTAAGAAAATTGGCCAGATTTCTAGAAATGAGAGCTGCTCCATCCAAAGTGGGATGGATGCCGTCTCTCCTAACAAGACCAGGTTTTCCCCAGAAGCTTTGCCATTTATCTATGAAGCCCACCTCATTTTTTGGACACCACTCAAACAGCCAGCAATTCAAGGAGAACATGCGGCTAAACATGTCACTCTTAGTCTAAGAGTGAGCCGGCAGGTGTCTGAGAACAACTCTGAGCAAGGATGGGACAGAAACTCCTATCTTTGTAAGAAGGCGAGGTTGACCCTGCTGCTAGGTATGACGCAGTCCTCTAAGAGCTGTGATTGGTTGTCATGGAAAGGGGAGGAGAAATAAAAACATGCGGTCTGCCCTCCTAGTCATGAATGGACAGTGAAATCAACGATCATATGAAGTGAACTGCATTAAGACGTGTAATTGTGAGGATAACTTTATGATGATGAAACTACAAAATGAAATGAAAAATGTTTGAACGAATGTCATTCACATGCCAATTATCTATATATTAAAAGTGTGCATGAGTTTATTTAGCTTGTTCATTGTGAGTACATAATTGTAAATACGTTAAAAATACATGCATGACACAAGAAAGTGAAAACACTTATTTCCATTGTGGTTCATTTAAAATCAAATGACAAAATACAAGTAATAATAAAACAAAATGACTAATTATTATTATTAATAATAGATAACAATTATTGCTAATAATAGGTAACAATTTATAAATACATTAAGACAGTAAATTAATATAAAATAATTACATAGATCAAGCCGGTACTGGGTTACTGACTACATCCTACATACGGAGAATATCTCTGCTTCCTCTCTGTGTTTCCTGCCATCTTCTCTGCTTAAGACACTCTTAGGCTTCTTAAAAGTTCTCCTCCCTCCTCTTACCAGTTTGGCACCTTAGGAGCTCTTGTAAGGCCTAAGGTGCTTTGCGGACAACTTTCATCTTACCAAGGGAAAGTTCTAAGAAATGTATAAGAATTTGAGGAATTCTAAGATTTTTCTTAGAATAGAATGACGTATTTTGAGATTTTATTTGTGAATTGTTTTGTAGTTTGTGTCTGTAGCATGGCCCAAGCAGAGGGTCACCCCTTTGAGTCTGGTCTGCTTGAGGTTTCTTCCTCAGAGGAAACTACCAGTGTTGCTTTGGCGGTTGTTAAGGTTAGACCTTATTTGTGTGAAGCACCTTGAGGCAACCTTGTTGTGATTTGGTACTATATAAATGAAAATAAATTGAAATTGAGATGAAAAATGCAACAATGACGACCCCGTACTGTTTGTGTTTGCAGAAAGGACAAAAACAACTAAAAGAAAGAAACTGAAAGAAAGTGTGAGATTTGCATTCATTACACATGCAAACTTTTCAGAGGAGACAAACAAACAAAAGTTGTCCCAAAATACACACAAGCTGTTTAAATGAAGCGTCAGAGGGACTGAAGCCTTAAGAAACATAAACTCAAGTGACCTTATTGAAGTGATTTTCCTGAAAACAATTCTTTCAAAGAAAAGGTGTTGGAATCAGACCACACTGACGTGAGTTCAACACAGATTACATGACACAAAAATGCATCTGCATGAAGTGCTTGAAACACTCCATCCTTCAAAATAATGTGATTAGTTCTATTTTACATAGATTTTTTTTGTGTTGAAACAGACTTTGCACTCTGTCAGTCACTTATGCAAACAGAACTGGCCGCTATAAAAGGGTCAGTTGACAACAGGTCAACAGCTGTTGCAACACTGTGGAAGATTCCTTACTGTAACATTTCAGAGGGATACAGGAAAATAAATATGTTTATTTATATGCATTATTTCATTCGTATGACCAAAGCAGATATCACCTCAATGTGTCTGGTCTGCTTGAAGTTTCTTCCTTCAATAAATCTCCTGAGGGACGTTTGCTTAGGACAGTTGCCTGTGTGTTTGCTCATGGGGTGGGTAAGGCTTAAATCTCGCTCGTGTGTAGCTCCATGGAGCGGCTTGTATTGTGACTGGTCACCATATAAATAAAATGTATTGAAACTTGGACTCAGGTCAGTCTTTCAAATAGGCTTTATGACAATAGATCAGATGGAGATGGAGATGACACCTTTATGCCACACCAATCTCCACTCTCGTGTGGTTTCAAACTAGGTGAATAGTTTCGGTTCCATAACAAAATCCCAACGCACAATATCCCAGTGGACAGAATCCCAACTTCCGATTACAAAAATTAACAATATCCACACTGTGTTGAGATCACAACATAGTTATTTAGAGGTGTCAACTACATTAATGTAGTACACTAACCCTAACCATAGTATATTTATATTTATATTTATTCATGAGACTGGGATTTTGCCCACTTTTGTAATAAGGAGTTCTGTCCACTGGAATTATGTCCGCTGGGATTTTGTACTGTCACCAATGGTTTCACAGTGACTGGACCTCCAATGCTGCTGCCATTCAAGGAAAAGAGCCGAATCTAAAACCAAATGAACCAAAACCTACAATAGGTATTCCATGTGAAATGGACAATACTGTTGATCGTTTCAACAAGACAGCTGCAAATCTCAGCTTTGTTCAGCCTTAATGGAGGTGTGTGCTCTGAAATAGGTTGTGCACAAATTAAGAAAACAACATGCACGTGTGTTACAATCTACACACAATAAATGTGACTTGACATACAGGTCTGAGTTTTCCACTAGACTTTGGCGGTGGTGAGGCCAAGGTTTTCAGAACACCAGGAAAACATCAGCAGTTCATTTTTGGAACCAAATGTGCAGAAAATGTCCACACAAATCAATATGGGGGGGGGGGGGGGGGGGGGGGGGGGGGGGGGGGGGTCCAGCAGTTATGTGAGAATTCCTGTCCAATTGAAAGCCAGCTTGCTGTGGGGATAGTCGGGGGGTTTCAGGTATCCACGTCATTATGCAATAGTGTCCAACTCGATATAAGTCCAACGTCCACAGAAAACCAGACGACGTTTGTGAGCTTCTTTGCAGTGACGAGGTATGAACCGATAAATTCACATTCGCAACCAAATGATATATTTTTTCCCTGCTGTATCAACAACAGTCTTTTTTTTTTTTTTTTACAAGATGAATTTCTGAGAGAGTTCCTGTGCATTGATGTTTCTGGACTATTCAGTGTGTTCTTATTGTGGCTGTCTTGTGGAATGGCCAAACTCTCTTCCTCAGTGTTTCTCTGACGCTCCACAATGCTGCGGTACGTTGTGGCTTTTGGTTTTCTGGTTGTGTGCTGGGCACAGAACTGCCAGGTGGCCAACATCCAGGTCATGCAGAACTTCAACAAGAGCAGGGTGAGTAAAAGTCATCAAGAACATGATCAGCTTTAGGCGATTCTGCAGCGTCGTCTTCTTGGTGATGATTACAGACGTTATGCAACTTAGAAGATTGGTCAAATCTTTTTTTTTTTTTTTGAGTGAAGTGTGCTGAAGGTTTGAGGTGGACTTTGTCTTGCAGTATGCAGGCATATGGTACGCCACAGCAAAGAAGGATCCGGTGGGTTTATTCTTACTTGACAACATTGTGGCGCAGTATTTTGTCCCAGATAGCGCCCCAATGATGGCTGAAGCCAAGGGCAGAGTCATCATTTTGAAGTGAGTTTGATTCTATTCAGCTCACTTTACCCTTGTTAACTTTGCAATATTTGAGCAAATATGAGTGTTTATAATTGAGTGATCATTCTCTCTTCATTTTTTTGGGCCATCCAGCAACTGGAACATGTGTGCTCACATGTTCGCCACCTTCGAGGACACCCCTGAACCTGCCAAGTTCAAAATGACTTACTGGGGAGCTGCAAGTTACCTACAACAAGGAAGTAAGATAACATAAGCTTCAGTTGTATGCAAACGTTTGAGCGCCCCTGATAATTTTCATGATTTTCCTTTAAAAATCATTGGTTGTGTGGATCAGAAATTTCAGTTAAATATATCATATAGCAGACAAACACACTGATATTTGAGAAGTGAAATGAAATTTCTAGTATTTACAGAAAGTGTGCAATAATTATTTAAACAAAATTGGGCAGGTGCATAAATTTGGGCACCCTTGTCATTTTTATTGATTTGAATACATTTAGCACTAATTATTGGAACACAAAATTGGTTTGGTAAGCTCATTGACCCTTGACCTCCTTACACAGGTGAATCCAATCATGAGAAAGGGTATTTAAGGTGGCCATTTGCAAATGTTTTCCCTCTTTGCATCTCTTCTACTGAGTGGCAACATGGGAGCCTCTAAACAACTCTCAAATGATTTGAAAACAAAGATTGTTCAACATCATGGTTTAGGGGAAGGATACGAAAAGCAATCTCAGAGATTTCAGCTGTCAGTTTCCCCTGTGAGGAACATAGTGAGGAAATGGAAGATGGCAGGCACAGTACTAGTTAAAGCCCGAAGTGGCAGGCCAAGAAAAATCTCAGATAAGCTGAAGCGAAGGATGGTGAGAACAGTCATAGTCAACCCACAGACCTGCTCCAAAGACCTACAACACGATCTTGCTGCAGATAGTGTCTCTGTGCATCGTTCAACGATACAGCGCACTTTAAAGAGATGGTGTATGATGCTGTAATGCAGAGGAAGCCTTTTCTGCAGGGTTTTGTTTTTACTGGCGTGTGTCTGACTGTGGACAAGATAACTCAGAAACAGCTGACCAGATTTCCTTCAAACTTGATGAGAATTTTACTTGGATAGATATCTAGAGATAATTAGACTGTAGAGTAGTTTGGTCAAAGGTCAAGGAAAAAAAGATCCTTAAAACAAAATGCCTTTTTTGTATATTAACAACCAAGAAGCCTAGATGAATAATATGAAATATATTTTTCATCAGAATATTTATTATTGATTGGTATGAATGAGGGCAGCACGGTGGATTAGTGTTTAGCATGGCTGACTCACAGCAAGAAGGTCTGAGGTTCAATTCCGACCCAGTCCTTTCTGTGCAGCATTTGCTTGATCCGCCTGTGTGAGAGTCTGTGTGACAGTATTAACACTGTGTGAAAATCTTGCGTTCTGATTTCATGTATTAGCAAGGTTAGCGCTTTTAGCAGCTATTTACTTTTATAATTTAATTTAATCTTTATTTAACGAGGTTAGTCCCACTGAGATCGAGATCTCTTTTGCAAGAGAGACCTGGGCAATTATAACATTTCCAATTCACCTTACCTGCATGTCTTTAAATGTGGGAGGAAACCCATGCAAACACAGGGAGAACATGCAAACTCCACACAGAAAGGCCACAAGTGGGAATCGATCACATGACCTTCTTGCTGCAAGGCAACAGTGCTAACCACTAAGCAACCGTGCTGCCCATGCTGCTATCGGTAGCATGATGACTAAATCCAGGATGTAAAATGGCCATTGTTTTAATACCCACACCCAAGAAACTGACATAAAAACCACCACACATTCAGAAATATGCTTTAATAAAACACCAGAGCAGATATTAGCACTGGTTAGCGCTTTTAGCAGCTATCGGCAGTTTGATGAGTTTTGGTTGTTAATCTGTGATTACGGAGGGGATAAGATCACCATAATGTTTTAACACCCACACCCAAGGAAAGAGTTATGAAAACCACCGTTCAGAACCCCAAATATGCTTTAATAAAACACCAGAGCAGATATTAGCGCCGGTTAGCACTTTAGCAGATATCGACATTTTTGTGACTTTTGGTTGTTAATCTGTGATTACTGAGGGAATAAGATCACCATAATGTTTTAATACCCACACCCAAGGAAAGAAGTTTAGCTAGAAGTTCGGTAATAGGTGCAGATGCGTTTGAGCTTTTTTTTTATCCTGCCCAGGTCATGAATTTAAATGATGTTTCTTCCCCATTCCGATGCTTGGGTTGAACTTCAGCAGATACTTTTGACCATACAGGCAAAGAAGTGTTGCGTTTCTTGTGTATGATTAGTTGATTTGGAATTTGCTTGAGGGCTCATGAACAGTTGAAAAGGCGCACCTAAAGAAGAATGTATATTTGAATGTATGTTTCTACTTTCTTGATATGTCACGTATCACCCACAACAGCACAACACAGGAAGAACATAACATCAAAGGTCAGCAAGTAAATACACGTGCACATCTGACTGTCTTCCCACCCCAAAATTTCAGATGATGAACACTGGGTGATAGACACAGACTACGACAACTACGCCGTCCATTACTCCTGCAGGCAAGTGGCGGGAGATGGCACATGCGAGGACAGCTACTCCTTCATTTTTTCTCGTCATCCAACTGGTCTGAGGCCTCAGGATATGCTCACCGTAAACAGAAAGAAACAGGAAATTTGTCTGCTGGGCAAATACAAGCCTGTCATCCACAATGGTGAGCAAAGTTCAACCGTTCACTATTAATCTCCGCCAACCTCAAGCAGGGTTATATCTGACCTCTCTTGTCCATCCACACTAAAACTCAAAAAGTGGCTGATGGACTAAGAGGAGTTTTTATTTTGGATAAGTGGCTCCTGGGTCAAGGACTTAATTTGCTTGGAAAACTGGTGGTTGGCTCTCACTGCGGTATTGTATCACTTCCTGTTCCGGAGCACAGCGGTGTTTTTCTGTATCTGTTAGCTGTTTAATCTGCGCAGTTAGATTGATCTAGTTATCTAGATTACGATTTGTTTCCCAGTGTAATCTTTACGTGCCTTAACTAAAGCACTCCTTCTGCTGAATCACCTCTAAATTATTTACACATTATTCACTTTGCGTGTTTTTAGGAATCCGCTAGCTTAGCGTAGCTACTAGCTCTTAGCCGATTTAGCATGGCGGCTTCTCCTGTCTCTCCCGCACTTTTCTGCTCTGCGTGTGAAATGTTTAGTTATTCCTCGGCCTCCTTTAGCAGTAACAGTACTTGTAATAAGTGTAGCTTATTCGTAGCTTTGGAGGCCAGGCTGGGCGAATTGGAGACTTGGCTCCGCACCGTGGAAAATTCTACAGCTAGCCAGGCCCCTGTAGTCGGTGCAGACCAAGGTAGCTTAGCCGCCGTTAGTTACCCCCTGGCAGATCCCGAGCAGCCGGGAAAGCAGGCTGACTGGGTGACTGTGAGGAGGAAGCGTAGCCCTAAACAGAAGCCCCGTGTACACCGCCAACCCGTTCACATCTCTAACCGTTTTTCCCCACTCGACGACACACCCGCCGAGGATCAAACTCTGGTTATTGGCGACTCTGTTTTGCGAAATGTGAAGTTAGCGACACCAGCAACCAT
This sequence comes from Thalassophryne amazonica, assembly GCF_902500255.1. Lineage (NCBI taxonomy): Eukaryota > Metazoa > Chordata > Actinopteri > Batrachoidiformes > Batrachoididae > Thalassophryne > Thalassophryne amazonica. Next base: position 48,754,264 of record NC_047120.1, on the reverse strand, counting down.
AGTCAATTGTCTTCTGGGGGCCAGAGCAGGCGACATTGAAGGAAATTTGAAACTGCTGGCTAAGGCTAAGCGTAAATTTGGTAAGATTGTAATTCACGTCGGCAGTAATGACACCCGGTTACGCCAATCGGAGGTCACTAAAATTAACATTAAATCGGTGTGTAACTTTGCAAAAACAATGTCGGACTCTGTAGTTTTCTCTGGGCCCCTCCCCAATCAGACCGGGAGTGACATGTTTAGCCGCATGTTCTCCTTGAATTGCTGTCTGTCTGAGTGGTGTCCAAAAAATGAGGTGGGCTTCATAGATTATTGGCAAAGCTTCTGGGGAAAAACTGGTCTTGTTAGGAGAGACGGCATCCATCCCACTTTGGATGGAGCAGCTCTCATTTCTAGAAATCTGGTCAATTTTCTTAAATCCTCCAAACCGTGACTATCCAGGGTTGGGACCAGGAAGCAGAGTTGTAGTCTTACACACCTCTCTGCAGCTTCTCTCCCCCTGCCATCCCCTCATTACCCCATCCCCGTAGAGACGGTGCCTGCTCCCAGACTACCAATAACCAGCAAAAATCTATTTAAGCATAAAAATTCAAAAAGAAAAAATAATATAGCACCTTCAACTGCACCACAGACTAAAACAGTTAAATGTGGTCTATTAAACATTAGGTCTCTCTCTTCTAAGTCCCTGTTGGTAAATGATATAATAATTGATCAACATATTGATTTATTCTGCCTTACAGAAACCTGGTTACAGCAGGATGAATATGTTAGTTTAAATGAGTCAACACCCCCGAGTCACACTAACTGTCAGAATGCTCGATGCACGGGCCGGGGCGGAGGATTAGCAGCAATCTTCCATTCCAGCTTATTAATTAATCAAAAACCCAGACAGAGCTTTAATTCATTTGAAAGCTTGACTCTTAGTCTTGTCCCTCCAAATTGGAAGTCCCAAAAACCAGTTTTATTTGTTATTATCTATCGTCCACCTGGTCGTTACTGTGAGTTTCTCTGTGAATTTTCAGACCTTTTGTCTGACTTAGTGCTTAGCTCAGATAAGATAATTATAGTGGGCGATTTTAACATCCACACAGATGCTGAGAATGACAGCCTCAACACTGCATTTAATCTATTATTAGACTCTATTGGCTTTGCTCAAAAAGTAAATGAGTCCACCCACCACTTTAATCATATCTTAGATCTTGTTCTGACTTATGGTATGGAAATAGAAGACTTAACAGTATTCCCTGAAAACTCCCTTCTGTCTGATCATTTCTTAATAACATTTACATTTACTCTGATGGACTACCCAGCAGTGGGGAATAAGTTTCATTACACTAGAAGTCTTTCAGAAAGCGCTGTAACTAGGTTTAAGGATATGATTCCTTCTTTATGTTCTCTAATGCCATATACCAACACAGTGCAGAGTAGCTACCTAAACTCTGTAAGTGAGATAGAGTATCTCGTCAATAGTTTTACATCCTCATTGAAGACAACTTTGGATGCTGTAGCTCCTCTAAAAAAGAGAGCTTTAAATCAGAAGTGCCTGACTCCGTGGTATAACTCACAAACTCGTAGCTTAAAGCAGATAACCCGTAAGTTGGAGAGGAAATGGCGTCTCACTAATTTAGAAGATCTTCACTTAGCCTGGAAAAAGAGTCTGTTGCTCTATAAAAAAGCCCTCCGTAAAGCTAGGACATCTTACTACTCATCACTAATTGAAGAAAATAAGAACAACCCCAGGTTTCATTTCAGCACTGTAGCCAGGCTGACAAAGAGTCAGAGCTCTATTGAGCCGAGTATTCCTTTAACTTTAACTAGTAATGACTTCACGACTTTCTTTGCTAATAAAATTTTAACTATTAGAGAAAAAATTACTCATAACCATCCCAAAGACATATCGTTCTCTTTGGCTGCTTTCAGTGATGCCGGTATTTGGTTAGACTCTTTCTCTCCGATTGTTCTGTCTGAGTTATTTTCATTAGTTACTTCATCCAAACCATCAACATGTTTATTAGACCCCATTCCTACCAGGCTGCTCAAGGAAGCCCTACCATTATTTAATGCTTCGATCTTAAATATGATCAATCTATCTTTGTTAGTTGGCTATGTACCACAGGCTTTTAAGGTGGCAGTAATTAAACCATTACTTAAAAAGCCATCACTTGACCCAGCTATCTTAGCTAATTATAGGCCAATCTCCAACCTTCCTTTTCTCTCAAAAATTCTTGAAAGGGTAGTTGTAAAACAGCTAACTGATCATCTGCAGAGGAATGGTCTATTTGAAGAGTTTCAGTCAGGTTTTAGAATTCATCATAGTACAGAAACAGCATTAGTGAAGGTTACAAATGATCTTCTTATGGCCTCGGACAGTGGACTCATCTCTGTGCTTGTTCTGTTAGACCTCAGTGCTGCTTTTGATACTGTTGACCATAAAATTTTATTACAGAGATTAGAGCATGCCATAGGTATTAAAGGCACTGCGCTGCGGTGGTTTGAATCATATTTGTCTAATAGATTACAATTTGTTCATGTAAATGGGGAATCTTCTTCACAGACTAAAGTTAATTATGGAGTTCCACAAGGTTCTGTGCTAGGACCAATTTTATTCACTTTATACATGCTTCCCTTAGGCAGTATTATTAGACGGTATTGCTTAAATTTTCATTGTTACGCAGATGATACCCAGCTTTATCTATCCATGAAGCCAGAGGACACACACCAATTAGCTAAACTGCAGGATTGTCTTACAGACATAAAGACATGGATGACCTCTAATTTCCTGCTTTTAAACTCAGATAAAACTGAAGTTATTGTACTTGGCCCCACAAATCTTAGAAACATGGTGTCTAACCAGATCCTTACTCTGGATGGCATTACCCTGACCTCTAGTAATACTGTGAGAAATCTTGGAGTCATTTTTGATCAGGATATGTCATTCAAAGCGCATATTAAACAAATATGTAGGACTGCTTTTTTGCATTTACGCAATATCTCTAAAATTAGAAAGGTCTTGTCTCAGAGTGATGCTGAAAAACTAATTCATGCATTTATTTCCTCTAGGCTGGACTATTGTAATTCATTATTATGAGGTTGTCCTAAAAGTTCCCTAAAAAGCCTTCAGTTAATTAAAAATGCTGCAGCTAGAGTACTGACAGGGACTAGAAGGAGAGAGCATATCTCACCCATATTGGCCTCTCTTCATTGGCTTCCTGTTAATTCTAGAATAGAATTTAAAATTCTTCTTCTTACTTATAAGGTTTTGAATAATCAGGTCCCATCTTATCTTAGGGACCTCGTAGTACCATATCACCCCAATAGAGCGCTTCGCTCTCAGACTGCAGGCTCCTCTCCTGTGGAACCAGCTCCCAATTCAGATCAGGGAGACAGACACCCTCTCTACTTTTAAGATTAGGCTTAAAACTTTCCTTTTTGCTAAAGCTTATAGTTAGGGCTGGATCAGGTGACCCTGAACCATCCCTTAGTTATGCTGCTATAGACGTAGACTGCTGGGGGGTTCCCATGATGCACTGTTTCTTTCTCTTTTTGCTCTGTATGCACCACTCTGCATTTAATCATTAGTGATTGATCTCTGCTCCCCTCCACAGCATGTCTTTTTCCTGGTTCTCTCCCTCAGCCCCAACCAGTCCCAGCAGAAGACTGCCCCTCCCTGAGCCTGGTTCTGCTGGAGGTTTCTTCCTGTTAAAAGGGAGTTTTTCCTTCCCACTGTCGCCAAGTGCTTGCTCACAGGGGGTTGTTTTGACCGTTGGGGTTTTTACGTAATTATTGTATGGCCTTGCCTTACAATATAAAGCGCCTTGGGGCAACTGTTTGTTGTGATTTGGCGCTATATAAAAAATTGATTGAATTGATTGATTGAAAATCTTTCCTTCTTTACTCAGTTCCTTTAGCATTCTTGCTGTATGACATCACAATGGTGAAATTGTGATAAAAGGCAAAGACAGGTAATGATCACTATTACAGAGGTATAGGCCCTCCGAGGACCTTTTAGATTTAAATTTATTGTAGTTGACGTGTGCAAGTGTGCAAGCACATTATTTTTATATACAGTGGTGAGCCGGTTCCGCTAATCTGCTAACCGCTAATTATAGAAGCTAACGTTTTCATTAGTGGACACACAAGTTACTGAAACATGTGGTGGGTTTTACAAATAAATCTGTATTTGTAAATATGTCATTTTTTATTTGTAAAAAAGGCCATTTGAAAAATGAAAATTCTGTTTGCTAAGTGATTCATCACTTTTAGTGAATGTGTGGCAAATGCTGTTCACACTGCCATGAACACTGTCATCTCCTGGCCAGTAGATGGCAGTGTTCATGGCAGTATATGGTTATACCAACCAACCAACCATGTCAGGAAACTAATGTTCCCATTATGCATTGCGGCATGTATGTCGAAACGCTAAAACCTTCAAAATTAGTGCATTACTTTAAAACTAAAACATATAGCTGATATTTTCACTTTGTAAAACGACAGACGTGACGTTAATTTCAATAACTTGCCCGGAATTAGTTTGTTTAAAATTAGAACCATAAGTCAAAACTGTCTGCCTGTGCATGATTCCAGTGATATACAGACAAGTCTTTATGGTGTAAAAATAAATCATCTTTTTTTTCTTCTCTCTCTGGTCACTAGGTCTCTTTTACTGAGATAAGCGCTGATTCGTTGTTGTGTCAGTAGCTGCCAGTGTACTGAAGTCACGACTGGAAGTTATCGGTTTAGCTTTTATCTGTAACTTCTGCATTTTTTTTTTTAGAGATTTATCAGTTTTGCTTTGTAAAAGTTAACTTTTCAGTTACCGGACTAATGATTATCAAAGTTAACTTTTTGGTTAGCTGTGCCCACCACTGTTTAAATCACATAATTTTAGTGAAAATTGACATCACTCAGAGCAGAGAAGGAGGAAGTGCTAAAATGTTGTAAAAACAAAACAAAACAAAAAAAACAGTGATTTTCTATTTAGTTTAAAACTTCCCAAGGAAAAATCTTTAAATTTCCAGTGAAGTGAGCACCTTCTGCAAAAACGACTTGTGAGAATGCCCCATTTTTAATCTTGAAGTGTCCATGTTCCACTGTAAATAATGTTTCTCTTGTTTTCTTTGCAGGCTTCTGCACGAACCAAAGCTGATGTGTTGAAAGTCTTATTTTCTTTTCAAACCACCCACCTCTGGGACCCTTCAACCGTCTGCTGGTCTCGGACTGATTCTCTACGGAATTCTCTTCTTCGTTCTCAAAAAGTGCAGAAAACAGACCACATCTCTTTAAAATAAAATCAAGTCTTAAATCAACAGAGATACTGTAAATACAAAGAAGGAAAATAAATAAAACCTGCAGCCTGCACTAAGATCACCTTTTCTCTCCACTCATCACCTTTTTAAATTTATTTTTCTCCCAGTTAGGGCTAGTGTTGCCAAACAGACATGAGCTCTGCAGTAACCACCATGTGTATTTACACAGAGGTCAGCAAGTCTGTCTTTGTCTTTACATGGGAAGATTTGTTGCAAGCAGAGGAATATTTTAAGTAGAAATAATCAGTAACACATTCAAACCTATAAATGGAAACAAACCCACAAAATTTCTGTTATTTCATTACAAGTAATTTGCCCATAAGGGCAAGAGACATGAGACACAGTTGTAAGTTGATTTTCGGCTGTCAGACCATCTTATTTTCACCAAAAATTAACATCTATAAATATAAAAGGCAATCTATGTACAGTAGTGTTCAGAATAATAGTACTGCTATGTGACTTCTGTGAATTTTCAGACCTTTTGTCTGACTTAGTGCTTAGCTCAGATAAAATAATTATAGTGGGCGATTTTAACATCCACACATATGCTGAGAATGACAGCCTCAACACTGCATTTAATCTATTATTAGACTCAATTGGCTTTGCTCAAAATGTAAATGAGTCCACCCACCACTTTAATCATATCTTAGATCTTGTTCTGACTTATGGTATGGAAATTGAAGACTTAACAGTATTCCCTGAAAACTCCCTTCTGTCTGATCATTTCTTAATATTTACATTTACATTTCTCTGATGGACTACCCAGCAGTGGGGAATAAGTTTCATTACACTAGAAGTCTTTCAGAAAGCGCTGTAACTAGGTTTAAGGATATGATCCCTTCTTTATGTTCTCTAATGCCATATACCAACACAGTGCAGAGTAGCTACCTAAACTCTGTAAGTGAGATAGAGTATCTCATCAATAGTTTTACATCCTCATTGAAGACAACTTTGGATGCTGTAGCTCCTCTGAAAAAGAGAGCTTTAAATCAGAAGTGCCTGACTCCGTGGTATAACTCACAAACTCGCAGCTTAAAGCAGATAACCCGTAAGTTGGAGAGGAAATGGCGTCTCACTAATTTAGAAGATCTTCACTTAGCCTGGAAAAAGAGTCTGTTGCTCTACAAAAAAGCCGTCCGTAAAGCTAGGACATCTTACTACTCATCACTAATTGAAGAAAATAAGAACAACCCCAGGTTTCTTTTCAGCAATGTAGCCAGGCTGACAAAGAGTCAGAGCTCTATTGAGCCGGGTATTCCTTTAACTTTAACTAGTAATGACTTCATGACTTTCTTTGCTAATAAAATTTTAACTATTAGAGAAAAAATTACTCATAACCATCCCAAAGACGTATCGTTATCTTTGGCTGCTTTCAGTGATGCCGGTATTTGGTTAGACTCTTTCTCTCAGATTGTTCTGTCTGAGTTATTTTCATTAGTTACTTCATCCAAACCATCAACATGTCTATTAGACCCCATTCCTACCAGGCTGCTCAAGGAAGCCCTACCATTATTTAATGCTTTGATCTTAAATATGATCAAACTATCTTTATTAGTTGGCTATGTACCACAGGCTTTTAAGGTGGCATCAATTAAACCATTACTTAAAAAGCCATCACTTGACCCAGCTATCTTAGCTAATTATAGGCCAATCTCCAACCTTCCTTTTCTCTCAAAAAATTCTTGAAAGGGTAGTTGTAAAACAGCTAACTATCATCTGCAGAGGAATGGTCTATTTGAAGAGTTTCAGTCAGGTTTTAGAATTCATCATAGTACAGAAACAGCATTAGTGAAGGTTACAAATGATCTTCTTATGGCCTCAGACAGTGGACTCATCTCTGTGCTTGTTCTGTTAGACCTCAGTGCTACTTTTGATACTGTTGACCACAAAATTTTATTACAGAGATTAGAGCATGCCATAGGTATTAAAGGCACTGCGCTGCGGTGGTTTGAAGCATATTTATCTAATAGATTACAATTTGTTCATGTAAATGGGGAATCTTCTTCACAGACTAAGGTTAATTATGGAGTTCCACAAGGTTCTGTGCTAGGACCAACTTTATTCACTTTATACATGCTTCCCTTAGGCAGTATTATTAGACGGCATTGCTTAAATTTTCATTGTTATGCAGATGATACCCAGCTTTATCTATCCATGAAGCCAGAGGACACACACCAATTAGCTAAACTGCAGGATTGTCTTACAGACATAAAGACATGGATGACCTCTAATTTCCTGCTTTTAAACTCAGATAAAACTGAAGTTATTGTACTTGCCCCACAAATCTTAGAAACATGGTGTCTAACCAGATCCTTACTCTGGATGGCATTACCCTGACCTCTAGTAATACTGTGAGAAATCTTGGAGTCATTTTTGATCAGGATATGTCATTCAAAGCGCATATTAAACAAATATGTAGGACTGCTTTTTTGCATTTACGCAATATCTCTAAAATTAGAAAGGTCTTGTCTCAGAGTGATGCTGAAAAACTAATTCATGCATTTATTTCCTCTAGGCTGGACTATTTTAATTCATTATTATCAGGTTGTCCTAAAAAGTTCCCTGAAAAGCCTTCAGTTAATTCAAAATGCTGCAGCTAGAGTACTAACAGGGACTAGAAGGAGAGAGCATATCTCACCCATATTGGCCTCTCTTCATTGGCTTCCTGTTAATTCTAGAATAGAATTTAAAATTCTTCTTCTTACTTATAAGGTTTTGAATAATCAGGTCCCATCTTATCTTAGGGACCTCATAGTACCATATCACCCCAATAGAGCGCTTCGCTCTCAGACTGCAGGCTTACTTGTAGTTCCTAGGGTTTGTAAGAGTAGAATGGGAGGCAGAGCCTTCAGCTTTCAGGCTCCTCTCCTGTGGAACCAGCTCCCAATTCGGATCAGGGAGACAGACACCCTCTCTACTTTTAAGATTAGGCTTAAAACTTTCCTTTTTGCTAAAGCTTATAGTTAGGGCTGGATCAGGTGACCCTGAACCATCCCTTAGTTATGCTGCTATAGACTTAGACTGCTGGGGGGTTCCCATGATGCACTGAGTGTTTCTTTCTCTTTTTGCTCTGTATGCACCACTCTGCATTTAATCATTAGTGATTGATCTCTGCTCCCCTCCACAGCATGTCTTTTTCCTGGTTCTCTCCCTCAGCCCCAACCAGTCCCAGCAGAAGACTGCCCCTCCCTGAGCCTGGTTCTGCTGGAGGTTTCTTCCTGTTAAAAGGGAGTTTTTCCTTCCCACTGTCGCCAAGTGCTTGCTCACAGGGGGTCGTTTTGACCGTGGGGGTTTTTACGTAATTATTGTATGGCCTTGCCTTACAATATAAAGCGCCTTGGGGCAACTGTTTGTTGTGATTTGGCGCTATATAAATAAAATTGATTGATTGATTGACTAAAAAGATTAATCCAGGTTTTGAGTATATTTCTTATTGTTACATGAGAAACAAGGTACCAGTAGATTCAGTAGATTCTCACAAATCCAACAAGACTAAGCATTCATGATATTCACACTCTTAAGGCTATGAAATTGGGCTATTAGTAAAAGAAAAGTAGAAAAGGGGGTGTTCACAATAATAGTAGTGTGGCATTCAGTCAGTGAGTTCATCAATTTTGTGGAACAAACAGGTGTGAATCAGGTGTCCCCTATTTAAGGATGAAGCCAGCACCTGTTGAACATGCTTTTCTCTTTGAAAGCCTGAGGAAAATGGGACGTTCAAGACATTGTTCAGCAGAACAGTGTAGTTTGATTAAAAACTTGATTGGAGAGGGGAAAACTTATACGCAGGTGCAAAAAATTATAGGCTGTTCATCTACAATGATCTCCAATGCTTTAAAATTGACAACAACAACAACCAAAAAAAACAGAGACGCGTGGAAGAAAATGGAAAACAACCATCAAAATGGATAGAAGAATAACCAGAATGGCAAAGGCTCACCCACTGATCAGCTCCAGGATGATCAAAGACAGTCTGGAGTTACCTGTAAGTGCTGTGACAGTTACTTACAGTAATTTATTTGCAAGAATCCCCCGCAAAGTCCCTCTGTTAAATAAAAGACGTGCAGAAGAGGTTACAATTTGCCAAAGAACACATCAACTGGCCTAAAGAGAAATGAAGGAATATTTTGTGGACTGATGAGAGTAAAATTGTTCATTTGACAATGACCCCAAGCACACTAGTAAATGAGCAAAATCTTGGTTCCAAACCAACAAAATTAATGCCTCGCAGATGTGAAGAAATCATGAAAAACTGTGGTTATACAACTAAATACTAGTTTAGTGATTCACAGGATTGCTAAAAAAGCAGTTTGAACATAATAGTTTTGAGTTTGTAGAGTCAACAGCAGATGCGACTATTATTGTGAACACCCCCTTTTCTACTTTTTTTTACTAATAGCCCAATTTCATAGCCTTAAGAGTGTGAATATCATGAATGCTTGGTCTTGTTGGATTTGTGAGAATCTACTGGTACCTTGTTTCCCATGTAATAAGAAATATACTCAAAACCTGGATTAATCTTTTTAGTCACATAGCACTACTATTATTCTGAACACTACTGTATGTATGTGGCACGGTTTGTGTTTGCTATGCACAGCCACAGTGGCCTTCAGCTGCAAAAGAACTGAAGGTTAATATCAGAGCAACCTGGGCTCCGATAGTGGCCACCTGAGCAGTGCCACAGAGCGATCATCTCCATGCCATGCCGCATTGCTGCAGTAATTCAGGCAAAAGGAGCCCCAACTACGTATTGAGTGCTGTACATGCTCATACTTTTCAGCTGGCCAACATTTCTCAAAATCCTTTTGTGTACTGGCTTTAAGTAATATTTTAATTTTCTGAGATACTGAATTTAGGATTTTCATTAGTTCAGTTCTGATCATCAAAATTAAAAGAAATAAACATTTGAAATGTCAGTCTGTGTGTAATAAATGAATATACAAGTTTCACTTTTTGAATGGAATTACTGAAATAAATCAACTTTTTCATGATATTCTAATTATATGACCAGCACCTATATTTATACCATGGACAATATTTTGGGACAGATTTTCCTGTTAACAATTACATGTTCATGACAATTACATGACTTACATGTTGTTACACCCCCCCCCCCTTTAAAAAATTACAAACATCAGTATGTAATTAAGAGAAATTTTAAAGAAGAACTGGCCACTTAAGTGGCAGGAATAAGGATGTGCTACGTTAAAAGGAGCGTCATATCTTTATTGCACATTTTTATACATTACACAGAACAGGAAAACTAACTTCTAAAGACAACAGCACGGCCGAGATTGTTTTTAAGTTTGTCTGGTTACACGGCAGGAATAAAAGGCACTTTAACCTCTTTTCCCCGACCAGGAGGACCTTCACTAATCCCCCCTTAAATAGATTCAAAGAAGGAATTAACTCTTGCAATGTAATTCCAGCCCAACAGCCTGCAAGCTGGAAAAGTCAAAGTGGACGAGTGAGCTTCACTCCTGCAGGATAAAACACGGACACATCAACGACGGAGGGTAGAAGGTTCAAGACTCGGTCAAAGAAATCTAAAGTTAATGTTACAGTCGCACAGTAAGAGCGGAAAGGATTAATCAATTCATTGACAATTAATCCAGAACTGCTTTAATAATCTATTTTGAGTCATAACACCCGCCCACATCCACATTCTTTGATTTCAGCTAAATTTTCTAGCTTAGTTTACTCCTATCTGGTAGGAAGCAGACATTTGAAGGCGTCATCTTGGGCGCTGCATCAAAACAACTGACATTTTTAATATTTCATCATCCAAACAAGTAATCAAGACACCAATTAGATTACAAAAATACACAAAATGATCAAATCCCCACTATGCCCCGCCCTGATTATTCAAAAAGCACACACAAAACATAGGTTTGTAAAATACAATGACATAATTCCATGTTGATAAAACACACTATTACCACTGCAAAAACTAGAAATCCAATCGTCAAGTTCATAAATATTTGGAGAATGACTTTTTTCCTGTCTTCTGTGCACGCCACAACAGAGGTGAAACAAAACCATCACAATGTGCACATCGTGTAGGCTTTTAGCTTTAATTCAAGGGTTTTAACAAAAAAATATTGCACTGCATATCCTTTTATTTTCCACACAAGACAGTATTTGGCCCGAGTCTCCCATGTGTCTTGCAAATATTAACCGAAATTTCACATCTTTTCAGGAAGGAAAAAAAAAAAAAAAAAAAAAAAACTGCACCTCTCCATGTAAAACTGTACAACTGGTGATGCAACAGGCAAACACTGTGCTGTGCAGTTTCTCCAGTCACAGCAACAAAAGCCTACAACTCTGTCAGAGGGTATTTAATGGCTTCCATCATTCACTACTCAGTTTTTTGTGAACCATCTACACAGATTGACGACACGGCAGTACTATACCGTCTGTATTTGTCAGCAACTGATGTAAACGCCGTCCACGACACAGTCAGTGATCATGTGTCCATTCTTGACTTGTCTAATGAAAACTGGTTGCTTAAGTGATGATTGTATTGACAATTTTTATGCTTCAATTTATTAAATTACTTATGGCCCCTGAAAAAGGAGGTACTGTGTACAAATGGCTCCATTTTCCAAGTAGTGATACATGTGATACATTTTGTTAAAGCCCTTGAACTAAAGCTGAAAGTCTGTACAAGAGGCACATATTGATCGTTTCAGTTCAAATTCATTGTGGTGATCTACAGGAGGAAGAAATCACTGTCCAAACACATAGATTTGACTGCCTATATATTCAATGACAGTTGTTCACAAAAAAAGCAAGAATAAATACAAATACAAAAAAAAAATAAAAAATAAAAAATACAATTCATTAACACCCTCAACAAAAAAAAAGAAGGAAAAACAAACTGCCCTGAACTCAAAATTAAACCTGATGATAAATTATTATCAGGTCATGTATTTCAGTACATGATCAGACTGCTGTTTGTAGGCAACAATCAGCAAATTATGTGAAAAATGTAAATGTCATTTGTCAAAACTGAGAATGTGGATCATGTCCCTTAATTCCTATTTAGTTTTTAAAAAAATCCTGCAAAGTTCAAATATATAGTTGGTAAGAAAAGATTTGGAGTTAAAAACAACATAATCCTTCACATCCAATTTTGAAATGATCTCTTAAAGAGATTTTAAGTAACGGTGTGGAGATGTAACATAAGAGCTGAACAGCAGTGCTGTTTTTTTTTTTAATACATCAGTTTGTCTAAAACTGCCGGTGACATATTCAATGCTTGTGTCCAACATTTACAATAATAATAATAAAAAAAGCCAGTGTAAAAATAGCTGAGTGTGAATTAAAAACCTGAGCAATGTGAAGAATCAAAAGCAGACCAACTGTGATGACTAACACCACTCAGACCTTCATTGAAGCTGCAGCATTTCCTCTCCAGTGATTACATTTGGATCTTGATTAATTTTCTTGGTACTCATCCAGGTCAGACGAGACAGTAGTCCATGTGTGCCAGAAGCTCCCTGTGGCTGCTGACGGGGTACGGCGTCCAACACTTCGGGCACTCCAGGAAGCTCTCATCCAGCAGGCTGCTGATGGCTTTACACGGCGACTTTGAGGAGGGAGGGTCCCCAACAGTCAGACGCTCAAACTCAAGGTTGTTGTACGAGCTGGGCTCAGAGAAACGAGAGTTTGGCTGTTTCTGAAACACACAAAACAGCATTCAACATTATCACGGAAACATAAAAATGATGATGATAATTATCATCATTACTGCTCAGGTTTTCTGAGTTGGTCAAGAAAAGTGGGCAGTTTGAAGCACTGAACAAGACCTGCGATGTCCAGTGAGACTTACAGCGGACTCCAGTTTAGCAATCTGATCACGGGCCTTGCGGAGCTCCTTTAACACCTTCTGCAGCTGGTGCTGCATGCTCTGACGATCAATCTTTTCTTTGTCAAAGTCTTTGGCAGAAAGCTGGATCTTAAAGAGGGAGGGGGTGGGGGGGGAGGAGCAGGAATACTTTACTGTACAGAAACATTTTTATTTATTTATTTTCTGTAGATGCGTGCTGGTACTCACAACTGATAGACATAGAGGGGGTATAGGGTGCAAACCTTTTTATCCAGGATTTGAGTGAATAGGAAAAATCCCAAAAGTTCACAATTCTCAAAATGTGCATGTAAAAATTCCTCTATTGTAAGAACAGTTTTAGACAGATTTATTTACACAGCACAACCGCCGGCACCCAATTTGAATTCCGAAAAATCATTTGCCCAATTTAAATCAAATCATTTTATGATAATCATCATCATTATTACTACTACTATTTTTGGTCATTTTGAATTTTATAACAAAACTGAAAATCAGTGATGTGTCATGGTCCACCTGCTGTGCTGACACGGGGGGTGAACCCATGATGTGTACTTGGGGAACCATTGATTACACTGGTATATTAATATTTAGAAGTTGCCTGCTTCAGAAATAAATGTGCTATTTATTATAGATTTTGGCATGTTGAATTCAAATATGACAATAACAATGGCTAATTGGCTACTGTTTCCAAGATATACAAGGTTTTACATTTTGCGTCTACATAATTATATTGTGTTAATAGTAGAGTTTTCAATAAAAAAAATCATAAACATAGGTCTTTTTTGTTTCTGTGACTGTTTATATAATTTTCTCTTTTTGCAACACTTTAAAAAAAAAATCAGCAAAAGGGTTATATATTAACCCTTAGTAGCACAGTAGTAGCATTTATTAAAACTACAGCCAATCAACAATTTCAAACAACATATTCATTCTCAGTTGGTCCAAAATTAGTAAAGTTTGAGTATCTTTATTTCAGAAGCATTTTGGCTGTAGACCAGCGTTAGTACATTTAAAACAACTATGAACAGAACCAAAATGCTACAAAACATTAATGGCATGTCAAGAATAAACCCAAAAACAGCTCATTTTAGACATGTCAGAAGTCCATATTTACTGTTGAGACACGCCCACCTGATTTGTGGAAGAAAAACACAAACATCCCCCTCTGATGTCAGAAGGGGTGTGGCCAGCAGCAGTTCCTTTATATTTAAACAGACAGCTACAAACTGGCACTTCTCAGAGACCTGAACTAATTTTTTTAATGACACCACCTTTGATTTCTTTTTATTACATTATTACATTTTTATTACATCCATCCATTTTCTTCCGCTTTATCCGGAGTCGGGTCGCAGGGGCAGCAGCTCAAGCAAAGCCGCCCAGACCATTTTTATTACATTGTTTGTTATATTCTATTGTTCTTACCAGCATGCTTATTTTATGTTATTTCATCCCCCCCCCCCAACTTATATTTAGATATTTTATACTTAGTTATTTATATATATATATATATATTTGGGCATCTAGTGTGGGCAGCAAAGTAAGAATTTCATTGCACAGAGAAACATGTTTCTTTACTGTGCATATGACAATAAAAGCTTTGAATCTTGAATCTTTGTGACTGTGGAGCACTATTAGCTTCAAATAGTAATATCTGCTGTGAACCTGGTAACCTGTATTAGTTGGCCAGAAAAGGTGCATGTGGTCCATTTAAGGATTTCTGGCAACAACATATTACAGTAAGGGGGGGGGGGGGGGGGGGGGGGTAACCTGTTAAAAATTACACTATATTTATAACTCAAAATGATCATATTTACTATGCATCATCAAATATGTGCATGCGTACAGAAAGAAAAGAGTCAAAGTAAATATTAGCACCACAGTGCAACTATATGTTTAAAAATGTGAATAAATAACACCACAATGTAATAAATGCACCCGAAAGAGTGGATGTGAATAAATTAGACTGCAGTAAATTATAAGCAAACATTATTTGAAAAGTGCCAAAAGTAATGGTTTGCTTTGGATAAAGTAGGACGACGCTATTGAAGCTCAAAGATACTCCACATTGAGCACTTTGAAAGGCCCCCCCACCACCACCACCACATACACACAGAAAGTAGGACAGACAACAGATGCCGCAGGAAGCGCCGGTACCCCTCATGGCCCTTGCAGATTTGGACCATGAAAACCTGATTGTTGTTATTTTTGTCACACAATTCTGAGCACAGCACGTGGCCAAACTTCCCCAAGTTTGCCTGTTTAAAGCCATTTTAATCCTCAGGCAGCACTGCAGTAATCACTCTGGAAATTCATACAGTGAGACAGAGGACAAAAACAGTTGTTTTCGTCTTTCTCATCAAATCAAATAACGTTTGTGTGTGTGTGTGTGTGTCCTGCCACTATTTGGCCATTTTTTTTGTGGCTACAGTGTGTTACCTGTTGCTCCAGTGCTGCTATTCTCCTCTGTTCTTCACTCTGAGTCAGGAGAGACTTCTGGAGCATATTCACCTGTGAAGATCAAGTCCACAATCAGACATCACTATGGGATCTTTGTGTAATTATTCTCATTTAAGTTCAGATGGTTCGGTGAGGTCAAATCTAACAGACGTCAATCACTGGGATAAAAAGGTCAAAATTTATGGTTTTCACTCCGATGTCCGCCAAACATCGCGCACTGACAGTCCTGTCAAAAGGTTTACATACCTCTGAGTTTTTACAGGGTTGAATTTCGTAATGACAAATGTTTATTAGCAACCAACCCTTTTTTTTCTTTTGACGATTTCCCCTACACTTGGCTTAACAACGATGATTCAGAATCAGTCTTCTTGCTTGTCTCGGTGCCCTTGAGGTATACAGGTCCTGTAGGGATGGCAGACTGCATAGACCCCAAAATTGCCATAAATGGTGAACAAATTTGATTTCCCCCTGATTTGGACTAAATTTGGCACGCACTTAAGTGGATTCCAGAAATGCCCTGACAAGGTCAGCCAAAGGTCAATCATCTGGGTAAAGATCAAGGTCAGTAGGGTCAAATCCCATCTTGCTGCAGCCCTTACTGTCGTCATGCCCGAGGGTAATACTAGCATTTGTTGAGTCAACTTCTTGTAGTTGTCCATCTTGTCACAAATTAGGAAATAAAGGACAAACAGGAGTGAGTGAAGAGTCACCTGCAGCAGAAGGTCAGCAGACCTCTTCCTCTCCTCCTCCAGTCTGACACCCATGTTGTCTAGTTCCACTCTCAGCCAGTCTGCTTGCTCAGAACACGCCTTCCTCTCCTCACCAACCACATTCCTGACCAGAACACTCATCTTGTCATTCAAGGTCAAACACTTCCCGGCACAAAGCAAAGATCTTATAGTCTTTTTGTCGTAGTATTTACTCAGATCAGAGAAAAGCATCACCAACAACTTTACCTGTTGCTAAAGCGCTCTGTCTGCAGCTGCTCCTTGGCATCTTGCAGCTCTTTATTTTTCTCCTCATACCTCCTCTGCAGCGCAGATGTCTCCTCCTGAAGCCTGATAACATGCTCCTTTTGAATCTGAAGCTCAGCCTGAGCTTTCGCTGTCTGCCAAATCACAGAAAGCTCCAATTAGTGCAAATATCAGAAAAGTGCACTGGAAGAATTCGACAGAATGATAAAAATGCAAAAACTTCCAGAAATATATTACTGATTTAATTGCAGTTAGGCAATTAGAATGCCGAGCTTAAATGTGTGCTCCCCAAATGTGTCATTTCAAATGTTTGAATTTCAAGAAGCTCATCAGACAAAAAAAAAAAAATCCACAGAAAAGAAATGGAAGAACTGAAATGGCCACTGTTTAAGTCAACCATGTCTTTACAGCATGAGGGCTCAAAAGCAAGAAAAGGTCATGACATCATTTCAGTAACAGTAAAGTGCTGAAAAAATATGAAGGCAGGACAGCTGAAACTAAAACAACAGTTCGACCTGTTCTCTCTGCACTCGGAGCTCCTGTTGGGTTCTGGTGACCTGGTCTTTTTGGTTCTCCAGGTCCTTCTGCAAACCCAGAAGCAGCTGGTCATAGTGCTCTTTAAGTTTGTCAGCGGTGTTTTCGGTTGAACTGGCTGAAGCTGAAGGAGGAGAAGAGGGAAAGAGATTTTAGTTACTGTATTTGGTTTGTCATTTACAAGGAAAATATTCATATTTTGTCCAGAGCAGTGTGGTCAACATTTATAATAAAATGTATTTTACTTGTCAGAGCACCAAAAATAGTATTTTTAAAGTCCTAGAAAAGGGTATGGTACCAAACACTTCCACAGATTTTCTGGATTTTTCTACTTGCACCAAACACTTTCAATGTTTGGTGGTGATGTGTTTTTTTTATTATTATTCTGATAAAATACAAGAACTTAGCAACATCAAATGAGATTCAAAATTGCTGAAATTAACTGAATATTGTCTCTGTTTGCAGAAGTGGACCTGCACTCCGCTTGCAGTGGACTTACGATACAGTTGTTGGGGATTTAAAAAATTCACGATACCAATATATATGCTAATATATACATAAAATAGCAACAATTCCTAATATTTCATAATAAAACCAACTGAAGTATGCCAACCAACCAACGCTCATCACTCTGCTGTCACACTGCCTTCACTTTGACTGGCAGTTGCCATGTCGCGTCTCTCAGCATTTGCATAATAGAATTCTTGTGTATTTTGGCCCTGCTTTCCTGGATGCATAGCGACCACTTTTCCCGTTGCTGCAAAATGCGCACTGATTGAAAGTGAATGGCAGCTGGTCACTTTGCCTCTGTCTCTTGTAGCTAAAGTGGCCAAGGAGTGATGGGGCCCATGTTTGACAGCACTGCAAACAATACTATCTGATTGTCTCTACTGGACATACTAGATAATGACATCATTTTCAACACAGTCAAAGTAACACATTATTTATTTAATCAGTAGAAGTTTTCATATCTATGGTACCCTGAAGACAGTAAAAAAATAAAATAAATAAAAAATTTATTTTATGACACCAAGGTCATCAACATCGAAGATAACAGCAATCAGGATCAAGGTGAGTGTGCAGGGCTTAACTTTAATAAAAGGGGATTGCAAGGGCTTAACAGAGGTATGCCTTCTCCGAGTGCCCCTGCAGGTACTCATTGTTTTCAGATGATTTTCACAAAATTTAGGAGAATTGCCAATCTTATCAAGAACCACCACCCATTAAATTTTGTTGTTGACTGAGATCTAAATTCTGGATCAGAATTTTCAGCCATGACAGAGGTAGGCCCTCAGAGGTCCCATGTGGTATTGAATGTTGCACACAAATAAGCCCATTGCAGATCAAACATGATTTCAAAATATTTTCCTTTTCTCTTAAATGTCATTTTACTGTGTTTGAACTCTACCCTTGATGATGTTAGAAATGGCTAGTTGGGTTGCTTTTATCTTTACTCGCTCACCGTCACAGTTGGGCTCTTGTTTTGTTTGCTGCTGCTTTAACTGGGCCAACTGCTGTTCAAGGTCCAAAGTGCGGGCGTGGATACCCTGAACGTACGACTCTCTCTGCTGGTCGTACACGAGCCACTGCTGGTTCTTTTCCAGAGCCTGGTGGAGAGACACGTACTGCTGCCAGCATTCATTTCCGCATGTTTTATAGCACAACAAATACGACGCTAGCATGATAAACACCTGGGTTATGTAGCATTCTTAGAATAGCATGTTCTTTGATGCTCGGTAGAAACAGATTGTATAAAACAAACAAAGGGTACATCATTAACTGGACTCACATCTTTCAGCTGGTCCTGCACCAGAGCCACATCGGCAGGCGGTACCTGATCCGTCTTCTGAGAGAGAGAACAAGTTGTTATAACCCCAGCTGTGATACATACTGTTATCACCACCATCATGGATCTAGATGATGCACCAAGAAGAAATGAAGTTATCCAGCGGACCAACTTCTCACCAAATGTCTCTGAGATGTGTTCAAAGGATTCTGGGCTTTGTTTTGAGCAATGATGCAACATTCTAACACTCTGAAAAAGAAATTTGCATTCCATTATTTTTCCACTGATATTTTTAGCAGTTGGCTTAGCATCTGTTTTCTGGGCAAAATCTCAGACATTTAACAGAAAGTAGGTTTACCACAGGCATAAAATCCTTCACAGGCTGATGAGTTTAGATTCTTATTTCCTTTCAACAATGCAAAAACACTGCAGAGGGATCAGTGCATGGACTGTTTTTTTTTTTTTTTTTTTTGTAATAGAGACTTCATATCCCCAGTGTCCATCTCTCACACCAGTGAGTCCTTTCATATTTCTGTCACCATGATCCCGAAGCCTCCATCCTGATCTCAAATCCCAATCCCTAAAACCAGTTAAAGCCTCCCTGTGGTGTGTCAGAGCGTAAACGTTCATCTCAGCATCACGAGCCTGTCGACTTTTTTCCTCAGATTGATTTGAAAGCATCAAAAAATAAAGCCTCTAATAACTTGGGGTGAGGCTAGAAAGGGATTCTGGGTCTGGTGGTTAAATTACTTCTGGGAAATTATGGTGTAAAGCTCAGAAGTTTGCAGAAGTTTAGTCACGGCAACTGGGCTTCTTGCTTAGCTGGGAATCCTTATGCCACTCATCAGTCTGATGAAGACTTGAATGGGGAACCTTCTGCTTTGAAAGAAAGTGCATTCAGTGTGAACCTTTGAAAACCAGAGGATGAGGTTGGGAAGCCTCCTGTAACATTGTACCAAATATCCATCAATTCTTATCTCAGCTATGTGCAGCCAATTACGTGTGATTAAAACAACTTTAAATCTACAGATATCATCAGGTGCATGGTCTTTAACCTCGAATCACTTTTTAAACAATGGTACATAAAGACTCAATCATCTAATGCATCTCCATAAACATTTCCAGATCCAACACATAACCACACAAGCCTCAGCAGACTCCTGATAACATTTCTGACCATTGAAGGTCCAGGAAAGCCCTAAGGTGCTGACTGGAGATCAACACGACCATCTTTTTAAAGAATAATGCTGCATAACTGAGAGAATTAAGTTGCTGCTTTGCAGTACTGCAGGGCCTCAGGTGAAGAAGCTATAAGGTATAATACTGTGCTTGATAAAGCAGTCAAGTGTTCTTGTGCACAGAGTGCTGGTGGAGTAAAACGCGCCACTTTCTGCAATGTTTCTTTCTGAGCTCTGTATTGACTGGGCACTCAGCTTTTAATAGCACAATAATGATTTGGGCTGTTCCAGAGGTAAAATTGGAGGTCAAACAGTGCCACCTAGTGAATAAAAAAACCCCCATAAATGCTGCTTTATCAAAAACCTGTGCTTCCTTTTGCGTCATTTGACATTTTTTTGCCATGCTTTTGCACTTTGCACTAAGCACTCTGGATTGACCTTTCGCTTGAAAGGCGCAAATAAATCCATTTTACCTTTTCACCTAGTAGACAAAAGGAAAACAAGCTTACACACTGAAATGCGTGCTTAGGGAGCTGCCGGTAAACCTGTATCAATGACCACAAACGAAACAGTTCAGGCCGCAGTTTATAACCAGCGGTCAAAATTCATCTGCGCAAGACAAACCTGAACAGTGGAAATCATGTGGTTGAGTTACAATACACGGATGCTTTTCCCATTTAAGGACATTTCCGTGAGACAGCTTGCAGTTGTCAGATTCTCTTGTATTTAATGTGATGCCAGAAGGGACAACACATGGTGTCAGGCATAAGGACAAAACCACACATACAATTAAATACTTATGACAATACACACGGTCTGTAACAGCTCCCTAAAGGAAGAATAATCCCCAACACTAATTTTTAATTTCTGTATACATTATATATTTTTGAAACAAAACAATAAGAAAAAAAAAAAAAACATATATCCTCAAGTCGCTTATTAACAAGTAAAGCTTGTGCAGCTGAAACATCTCCTTAAGGAAGTCCTGCAGGCAAATTTTCTGCCTCCAGGTTTGTTGTCTTCTTTGCAACAGGAGCAACGAAAACAAGAACAAGTTCACCAGCACAACAGGATACACAGTAAAGTCTGCCCTGTTAGATTAGCACTGCAGCACGTGCACACAGTCTCACTCCAAACTATGAATCAACTCCATTAGAGTGTAAAATCACATGCAACACTCACAATTAATTTACAATATGATAAAGTTCATTTAACGTTATTGCAGTGTCACTTTAACACGGCATAAATTCCAGGGTGTATGTGTCGGTTGAGTCTGTCTCATTTTTAAAGACGGAGCAAATATGGTTCAAAGACGCTTAGAAATGTTTCCCACCTTCCGTGCAGCATCATCCTGTGATTGACTGTTGTGTGGCATCTTTACAATGGCTGAAAAAACAAACAAAGCAAAGGCACTTCCTCTGGATGGTGGAGGTTGTGGGGGCAACTAACCAAATTGCTATGTGGGATTATTTGACTTTAGTTTGACTTAACTTGGATTTTGAAACTAAACGGATTGTCTTCAACAGCATTTTGAAGAATGACAGTAAACAGGGAAATTCAGAGGGGAAGGTGCAACAAAGTTCACCCCACTCGAGAACTAAACTGGGAACGCTGCCTACCAAACTGCAGTACACATCATGGGCCAAAACCCCTCAGGCCGCACACACGCTGAATATTTGGCTTTAAATGTGGACAGCGGAGATGTGGAGTTTTTTCTGAGATGTTTTAGCACTTCTGTCTCTTGTGAAAGAATTAGTTGGCCGATTCGATTTCAGCTTGAGCATGTTTTTTTTTCTGCACAGAGGACGTGAGCCTAAATAATGATTATTAATTGTAATTGGAAGAAATGTCTGCTTCAGTTACATTCATACAAAATCCTTTCTGCAGGATTGTGCTTACGATCAGGAAATAAGAGTTTGTTTGATTTGGTTCATTTTTGTGCAGAAACTCTCTCTCACTGAACCCATTCACACCGTACCTCGCTTGACTACCTCCTTCGCTTTTGTTTCCTTTAATCACTAAATTTATGCAAACTCCTTTCTGCAGGATCAAGTGGATGGATGACTGTTGTTTTAATTTTGGAAGATAACTGCTGTGAAGCCATTTAAAAATAACTATTTCTGTGCAGATATGTTTTGTATCTACATTCACCAGGCTAAGCAACTTCAATCACACTTGCTCCTAATTTCCACATCATCCATCCGTCTTCCCAAAGCCGAGGAACCTAGTTATTATTAAAAAAAGATTCCAATGCAATTATTCAAACAATTGCAATCATAATTACAGAATGGGAAACAATCTGTAACTGTCTGTAAAAGACATGTTTGACACTTTTTATGACTTGTATTAGTTGTCGGTAAACAGAGATTCTACATATTTTGCACAGAATTATTAAAATAAGCTCTGGGACCAAATGTCAAACAGCAAATGCTTGCTGAAATACAAAAATCTCAGCAAGTGTAGGGGCTGTATAGTTGGTCAACCAATCACCTGCATTTCCAGGGTTTGGCAATGGGCTGAAACAGTAGCTAGCTTGTTTTTCAGGTTGTTCGCCTCCTGTGACAAGTTCTGGAATAAGGCTTCTCTCTGTTCTGCCTCCTTCCGCCGCTGTTCCAGCTGGGCCTGCAGTGTCGCCACCAACTGGTACATCCAAGGAACAACGGGGTCACAATTACCATGTCAAAACCTGTTTGTTTAACTTCAGTCAAGGAGTCGATTTTTGAGGTAGCCTGCTCTGTTTCCAGCAGTGATATGCTTCACTATATAGTCTTACCCGTGGAGAAATACAACCCCTGGCAAAAATTATGGAATCACCGGCCTCTGAGGATGTTCATTCAGTTGTTTCATTTTGTAGAAAAAAAGCAGATCACAGACATGACACGAAACTAAAGTCATTTCAAATGGCAACTTTCTGGCTTTAAGAAACACTATAAGAAATCAGGAAAAAAAAATTGTGGCAGTCAGTAACGATTACTTTTTTAGACCAAGCAGAGGGAAAAAAATATGGAATCACTCAATTCTGAGGAAAAAATTATGGAATCATGAAAAACAAAAGAACGCTCCAACACATCACTAGTATTTTGTTGCATCACCTCTGGCTTTTATAACAGCTTGCAGTCTCTGAGGCATGGACTTAATGAGTGACAAACAATACTCTTCATCAATCTGGCTCCAACTTTCGCGATTGCTGTTGCCAGATCAGCTTTGCAGGTTGGAGCTTTGTCATGGACCATTTTCTTCAACTTCCACCAAAGATTTTCAATTGGATTAAGATGCGGACTATTTGCAGGCCATGACATTGACCCTATGTGTCTTTTTGCAAGGAATGTTTTCACAGTTTTGGCTCTATGGCAAGATGCATTATCATCTTGAAAAATGATTTCATCATCCCCAAATATCCTTTCAATTGATGGGATAAGAAAAGTGTCCAAAATATCAACGTAAACTTGTGCATTAATTGATGATGTAATGACAGCCATCTCCCCAGTGCCTTTACCTGACATGCAGCCCCATATCATCAATGACTATGGAAATTTACATGTTCTCTTCAGGCAGTCATCTTTAGAAATCTCATTGGAACGGCACCAAACAAAAGTTCCAGCATCATCACCTTGCCCAATGCAGATTCGAGATTCATCACTGAATATGACTTTCATCCAGTCATCCACAGTCAAATCAATCAATCAACTTTTTTTTTATATAGCGCCAAATCACAACAAACAGTTGCCCCAAGGCGCTTCCAGTCCACGATTGCTTTTCCTTAGCCCATTGTAACCTTGTTTTTTTCTGTTTAGGTGTTAATGATGGCTTTCGTTTAGCTTTTCTGTATGTAAATCCCATTCCCTTTAGGCGGTTTCTTACAGTTCGGTCACAGACGTTGACTCCAGTTTCCTCCCATTCGTTCCTCATTTGTTTTGTTGTGCATTTTCGATTTTTGAGACATATTGCTTTAAGTTTTCTGTCTTGACACTTTGATGTCTTCCTTGGTCTACCAGTATGTTTGCCTTTAACAACCTTCCCATGTTGTTTGTATTTGGTCCAGAGTTTAGACACAGCTGACTGTGAACAACCAACATCTTTTGCAACATTGCCTGATGATTTACCCTCTTAAGAGTTTGATAATCCTCTCCTTTGTTTCAGTTGACATCTCTCGTGTTGGAGCCATGATTCGTGTCAGTCCACTTGGTGCAACAGCTCTCCAAGGTGTGATCACTCCTTTTTAGATGCAGACTAACGAGCAGATCTGATTTGATGCAGGTGTTAGTTTTGGGGATGAAAATTTACAGGGTGATTCCATAATTTATTCCTCAGAATTGAGTGAGTCCATATTTTTTTCCCTCTGCTTGGTCTAAAAAAGTAACCGTTACTGAGTGCCACAAATTTTTTTCTTGATTTCTTATAGTGTTTCTTAAAGCCAGAAAGTTGCCATTTGAAATGACTTTAGTTTTGTGTCATGTCTGTGATCTTCTTTTTTTCTACAAAATTAAACAACTGAATGAACATCCTCCGAGGCCGGTGATTCCATAATTTTTGCCAGGGGTTGTAGTTTTATTCAATCTTGTTGACACCAGTTAATGAGAATGACGCAAGTGCGAATAAATCGCACTGTACAGTCAAAATACACGAGGAGATAAATAACCGATATTCCGTTTAAAAGCACACCTCTCCAGGCTTTAGCCTGAAGGCCCCCCGACTAACCTGAAAGCAAAAAATTATTTCTGCAACAATAGAAAAGAGACTTCACAAGAACAAGCAACAACCTCAGATAGCATTAATGTCGGTGCCATAAACAGCGGCGAGTCATGAATGCTAATATGTACACAGAGCCAGAGCGAATGACAGCTTAACACTGTCAAGTGAGCGTCATTCAGAACATGCAGTTTTTGCAGTCTGTCTAAACTTCACACAGCCAAGCTTCTGTCAAAATGTGATAAAAGCCATCTCCAACTGTCTGTGTGACAGCTCAGTGAAAACCCAGTGTGATTTTCTTCTTCTTCGCTCTTTGTAATAGCTGTCTGCTGCCAGCTATGCACACATCACTAATAAAGCAAAAAATACTTTACGCCAACAAACTAAACTAATGGTCGAGCGTGACTGGCCAACCATAAATTTATGATGTCATTTAAGGTGTCATAATATAGCACACCACACCACAACAGCTCATCAGGTGACATAAAAACACAGAAACTTTTATCCAGAAATGTGCCTCAAAAGCTGAGGTGATATGGCTGTCAACAAAATTTTAGGTTGACAAGAAACAAACTGCATCTGTTTTAAAGGCCTAAATTTGGCTTATAGCTGTTGATTTAAAAAAAAATTTTTTGGACCATTCCCTGTAAACCCTAGAGATGGTTGTGCATGAACATTCCATCAGATCAGCAATTTCTGAAATACTCAGACCAGCCTGTCTGGCACCAACAACCGTGTCACATTCAAAGCCACTTAAATCCCTTTTTTCCTCCCATTCTGATGCTTGGCTTGAACTTCAGCAAGTCATCTTCACCACATCAAGATGCCTAAATACACTGAATTGCTGCCATGTAATTGGCTATTTGTGTTAACAAGCAATTGGACAGTTGTACCTAATAAATAGTGTGAATACACAAATTTTGCAAATTAGATGTTCTTTTGGCTGCTCCTCTCTTTTTTGTTTGTTTGTTGCTTGGGGTTGCCAAAGTTGATCTGTTATGGATCACTAGTTTCACATGGCACAGGTTTTACTCTGGATGCCATCCTGATGCCACTCCACAAGAACATGGAGAATGGGGCACAGTCACCTTCAATAAGGAAAAGTCTGTTTAGGAGGGAAATGCACTAGCCATTTGAAGTAAATTATTTTGGATGAACTGTACAACTGTTTTACAAGAACAATATGCTGACCAGTTGATTATGTACTGATTATTATCTCATGCTTGTTGTTACTGTGGACTTTTGCATTGTGTTGTAAACTTAAAAAGTAATCAGTTTTTTCCTAAACTGAAAACGTGGGTCACTTTCTTTAATTAAAAAAAGCCACAATGCTTCAATTTCATAGCTTTAGACTTGTAAGTTTAGTTTTTTTAACATACACATGAAGAAAATGCATCAAAAAACAACAGTGCATTCAGAGACCCAGGAACACTTCAGACTTGTGCACAGTATTCCATATGAATACCAAGTCAGCTATATTAGCATTGTATTGCAAAAAGCCCAACTCTGACTCTATTGTAAAGAGATTTTGTCAAAACATGTTTCTGCAATTAATTATGTAATTAATAATTGCATAGAATTAATTATTAAAATAACTGCAGTGATTACCTGGAATTATTTCATATTTGCATGGTGACATACCTGTCCTCCTCTGGCTGACAGCTGCTGTCTCAAAGTTTCCAGTTCTTGCTCTTTGACATGCAACTGCTGATTGTTCCTTTCCCGCAGCGTCTCCAAGGAAAGAATCCTCTGAAATCATGCATGTAAAAACAATGCAAATGATGAGTGTAGCCTTTATTAGAGTACAGACCTGCAGCAAGGTTGAAAAATACACCAGATTATCTATTAAGAACAAATTAAACAAGTGGAAATTTAGTTGTCTTTAATTGACATGATTTTTTTTAAATCCCCAGCGAAAACAATCATTAAGTAATATATCAACTAGCAAATTCAATCATTACCAAATATCAACTACTACCCCCACCATATTTCATTACATTGAGATAACTGGGTTCCTTGTTGGAGATAATAAACATTATTTTTTGGCATACCGTAAAATGAAACCCGATCTTCTCCTGTTCCACTTACAAAAAACTTTCTTACCTCTAACAGCTTGGTTTTGTCGGAGTCGGGTGGTTTGATGTGTCGTTTGGCCAGTTCATCGATTTTTCTCCTGAGGTGAGCGTTCTCTTTCCTGACACTTTCCAGCTCCACTTCGGCCTTGGAGGCAGAGCTGCTGGATTTGAATCCCAACTTCGTGGCTAAGGACTCTTTGGTGCCTTTAGAAGCCATGACTGCTTTGTAGTATTCAGACAGTAATCTGGACTTAGCAAATTCCACAGGCAGTTCGTTAATAAAATGGCTTTGCAATTTCTGCAAAACAATAATAATTAAACTGAAGAAAACTACCAATCTGCCATTAAGAGATGTGAAAATCAAATGAATAAAAGATTACAGCTGAAATGACTATTTGATAAATTGAGCAGAAAATGGAAAATAAATTGATGTTTCACTTGATTATTGTTTAAGAATTTTTGTTTTAGTAACAAAAAAGAAAGAGAAAGGGGGGAAAATAAAAAGCAAATTACTCTGATTTCATCCTCTGAAAGGAAAATGTTTAGTGCTTTAGCATTATATAAATTAAATCTTTTGGTTTCAACACTTGAAAATGATTCTCATTTGGGCTGCAATACATGGACACATATACATTTATATATGGTATGCCCAAAAGAAGTCTCATGTCAAGGTTTTTAATCACTTGTGAGATAATCGCATGTGACCTAAGATAAGCAACACCTTAATTCAGTGAAAAAACTTGATGTTTTTCGTTTCAAATTACCTAAAAAAAAAAAAAAAAAAAAAAAAAAAAAAAAAGGTGCAGAGCATGGAAAAATGTCTCTGTATTTAACACTTCCACAGATCAATTTCAGAGCACAATGGTATGTTCTGTTTCTTGTGACAGTGTGTTTTTGAAGGCAGGCTAAGTTTTATAAATACGTTTTTTTTTTAAAATAAGACAAACTCTTATTTATGAATGAAAATCTATAAAGAAATCCTCTTCCACTTGGCCTACAACATAAACACTGTCACTTCCAAGCAGTCACTTCATTTTACTGTACAAATGTCACTAAAGCACTTTTACAAAAATCTATCCATCCACCCAATCATGACTATTATTCCTTGGTGTTACTTGTCCACAGAAATTGTGCTGTATGGCTTACAACTTGTAATATACATTCTTTGACCAGTAAACATCAGTATTCCCAAACAAGTAGTTAAATGAGCCTTCAAGTAACAACGTTTTTAGTCAAATGTTTGGCTGGGAAGCTTTGACATATCAACACTATTTTTTGGCTGTTGACAGATGTCAGGACGTGGACATATCCCCCTATTTGGCTGATACTTTCAGCTGCACACAGAGCTGCAATGAATTATTTTGAGAAGTAATTCAATGATTGATTATTTTCTCAATTAATCAACTTGTTAATTTGTTGTCAATATTTACCAGAGACCAAGATGATGCCTTCAAATATCTGGTTTTATTTAAAAAAAAAAAAAAAAAAAACAGAGGTTAAAGCGCTGGGCTCAGGACCAGAGGATCCTCTGTTCAAATCCCTGTCGGACTGGAAAAATCCCTCAGGGCCCTTTGACAAGGTCCTTAATCCCCAAATTGCTCCTGGTGTGTACTGAGCACGTTGCGTGGCAGCACCCTGACATCAGTGTGTGTGGGTGGGTGAATGTGACACATCACTGTAAAGCAGGCTGCCCATAAAAGCGCTATATAAATGCAATCCATTTATTATTCTGTAAGGGTATAAGGAAAGTGGTAAAATAAAGACAAATTTTGATATGATTTCATATTTAACAAGCTCAAATCAGCAAATTTGAATATTTAAAAAATAAAACCCTCAAAATGATTAATCAATTATCAAAATAGTTGCCAATTAACAGTTTTCCTCCCGTTATTAAGCAGCAAAACGATAGTGGGATTAATTACTAGAGAATAAATGTTAATACTGTTGATGTTAAAGAAGAAAAACAAGTAGTGAACAAGATATTACATTACATTTTCGTAATTTCCAACATAATTCAATCTATAAATCACTCACCTTTAGCTTCTAATCTATTAATACATCGCCTTTATTTATTTTATATTTCTATGAACAGCTGGAAGGTTGGCAGCCTGTTAACAAACACAACCAACCTTTGTGTGACTTCAGCTTTAAATCTCCTAATAATAATAATGATAATAACACAGTTGTCACAGACAAATAAAAACACACAATACTCACAGATGAGGCTCCTTTTAGTTATCGCTGAAACTATAACACCGTTTTTTGACACCAAACCGTGTCAGTCAGACAGTTTATCCACTGCTTTCGTTTCCTGGATTTTGAATTGAGGCGCGCTGACGTCACGACGTAAACGTAACAGGATGTGCTTGTTTGTATCACCCGGCGCGTCTCGAACAAGAAGACGCAGAGGGGCGGTGCGGTGCAGAATGCGTCACGATCGCAACAGAGTTATCTTCAATATCGAACAATTTTTGAAATTGCTAAATAACTAAATAAAGCTCCTTATTGTTTATTTTGCCCAGCTTTTATGTGTATTAAATGTCGTGTTTCATCTCGCTCCCCCCAGGCGGGCATACCGTTGCAAAACCTGCCAAAACTGGTTTAGCTGCTTTTTGTATTTTAATAACATTTAAAATGAGTAATAGAAACAGGCTAAAAATCTACATCTACGTTTTAATAGATTAGAACAGTATATGACAATAATGTTAAAAAAAGAGTTCCAGTAGATGGAAATATGTTCATTTATGTTTTTTAAAGCTTGATTTCTGTCATAGTTACAAATCTAACCTGTAGCTTTTGGCTATTTCTCATGACTTTATGAAACTTTGTGTTGAAGAATTTAATGTATTTCTCAAAGTATTTAAAAAGTGAGCAACTTGCGGTTGACATTTTCCTACCAGGGCACGATTTCAGGGTCCCATGATCCTTTGCACGAATGGAGTTTCATTGTTTCGTCAGAGATATCGGGAAATTAGGGGCCTTGTGGAACAGGAATGATGCCACGTAACCTAGTGTGTTTTGCCCTGGTATTTGATTAAAAAAATTAATAGATTTTTAAAAATCTAAATACACGTGTACATTACCTTATGTTTGAATGCCTTCGTTGACTGCATTTCATGCTGGTTTGCATTTATTTCATCGTGCGTGATGACCAGTGATGCCATTTTTGTTATTTACAACTGGCAAGTCGAACCGGAATCACTCCAAGTGCACAGGGGATGATGGGACAGTGAACGACTATTTTTAGATGTTTTGTTGTCCATCTTTTCACTTGGGCAAAAACAAATTTAATCAATGCAATATTGATTTTAGAAGACACACAAAGTCACAGGCGAAAGGTGCACTGACACAAGCATGCCTGTGACTCGCAATAGCACGAACGTCGTTGTGACGATCCCACCCGCTGTCTTCACAGCTGGACGCCATTCTTTGTTCTATCAGCTACCACGCGCTCTGCGCTGGATACTGCGTATATAAAATAATTATTTCTTGGCGGATTAATCATTTTTTTCTGCAAATTGGCCATTGAAAACAGCTCTGATCACTTCCTGAATCACAGAGGAGGCTGCAGCCGGAGCCATTCGCGCACTATATCTTTTTGGACTCTTTATGATCAGACAAATAATATGTACCTTTCAATACAATTGGAACGTTTTAAAATTTTGACCCCTGTGTAATTCTTTATTGACCCCTGTAGCTCATTAGAGGTCAGCTACAGGATATCTCCATATCTGAAAATGAACATTAGTTAATTTAGAATATGTGTGCCAAATTCTATGCTTTTATCACAAAATGCACAATTGTTATGGAAATTTTAGCTAAGCTGCACCATTATTAATCTACCTTCCACAAGAGAAAACAATATGAATGGCCATCAATAAAACAATATTGTAATTGGTGATGGCATAATGTACCACTAGATGACGCAAAATCCTACACATTGTGGCTTTAATGTAAATCTACCTGAATGATTTTTATTTGAACTCAACTGAATATTCTGAAAAAAGGCTGTGCTGGAAGTACAATCAATTCATTGCTGCAATCCCCGAGTTAGAAAGAGACCTTGCCTCAAAGTCTTCATCAGAGGAACAAATTCAGTAAAACAATTTTAAAGTGAGACCTTGTGTGTGAGTCACCTTGGGTGAAAACAGCTTTGATTTTTACCCGAAAGCCTTTCTGCAATATGCTGCTAAAAATTTACACCCACCTTTGATCAGCAGAATATTAAAATAATTATATAATGCCAAACTGTATCCCAGATCGACAGTAGTGTAGTAGCTGGCTCCAAACTGTTCATAAAACAGAATTATTTGAGTTGCTCAATAAATCTGTGCCCCAGAGCTGAATATACGTACTGAGATGACTGCTGTGTCCATAATCCTTTTCAAAAATGTGCACTTTAATTCTATACTGGAAATTTTGACATATACTGTACATTTACTGCCCTCTTACTGGTTTTATGTATACCATGACATTTACCATCCACTACAGTTATTTATTTATTTTCAAATACAAGGTTAAAAAAAATGAGACCTTCTGGGGAAAAGACAGCCCAAGACGAATTTGTTTCTTGTACCATCAGAGAAAAGTGTGTAATGTTGCTCCCTGGAGAAAAGAATAGAGGTAAAGACAACGTTTCTATATGGAACACAAAAGCTCAAGAGACAGGTTTGATGTGCTAAAGTTGGAAACATCTTCCCTCAGGGATGAAGTTTGTCAAGTTTGTTCATTAAATACTGCAGTGATAAAATTCCAGGCACCATAACAGGGTCATTAATAGAAATGGTCATGCCAGAAAGACATTAAATGAACAATTAAACAGAACATTTGGTTATTCGAGGCGGCGATAGTTGGTAATCTAATTGGTTTAAGATGTGTTTGTTGAAAGCGTAATGTTCATTTTTGTCTTTTGCGCAGTTTGTAACTAACATCTGTCATCTCGAAGGTCAGAGAAAGGAAAAAGATTAGATAGAGGACATAGGAGCATAGACTGGTGCTGTACCTACCCTGGAACCCAACTAGCAACCAGTGGCAGACCAGTAGTCAAACCTCACTGTTCAAAATTAGTCATCTATATGCTCCAGCCAGGTGACGTGTCTTTAGCCTTGTCCAGTAGTTCAGGTCCTCAGCACTGTAGTACCCAAGGATTTTCCCGAAATTCCTAGTTCAAATACTCTAAGGACTTCATCCTCTTCAAAGATACTGGCATTGCCATACTTCTCAGTCCAGTGACCTAATGACTCCATATAGGTCCTCTAAGACAAGTTGTCACATTGTTAGTCTGTTTGGGTTTCGACATACATCTTAATGGCTTCTTGATGACTGTTCTCCTAAGCCACGCCCACATACAGTAATCAGAAGACTATGGACTTCCAAACTATCAAGTTGCATGTCACTATGAAATGACAATACCAATAAACAGACTGCATTTCTAGACCTCTTGCTCCCAGGCCAGTAAATATGTATTGGCAATGCAGTATTTATTTATTTTTTAACAGTGGAAGTTGATATTAACATGGTATTAAATTGTCACTCCCTTCTTCCAATGTACAACAACAACTTTGTCATATGTTGTTTGTGTCGTCTGCAGAAGTACGTCAGTAATATATAATTTGAGCCATGATGATTGCTGATGAGTACTGTTTTACTCAAATATACCATAGTGATACTGTAAAACATTTGACCATTTTGTGACAACTCTTGCTGACATTGCGCCAGGCTAGTTGTTGTGATTTATGCATCACCATTTGTGTTGCAATTGTAGGGTATTTCTCACCTGCAGGGGGGTACGAGTCTTGCATGACTTGTTATATTTTCACTATGATTTGCTATACTGCAGCAAGAGAGTGGCAAATTTTTCAGGATTCAAAAGTTGCTTGTGACAACTTTGCACGAATCGGTCCAACCTTAACCCTTAAAGACCTCAAAGTATTTTCTCGATTTTACCAAACCTTAAAAAAATCCCCCCTCTTGAGGTACTTTCTTTTTGTATAAATCACGTGTTGCATATCAAAATGCTTAGAACAATTTCAGATCCATTTTGGTTATATAACCGAGAAACTGAGGTCAAGCGACCCCCAACCCACCATATCAAGGCCTTATTTGTGGCTCAAATCATGAAAGCATTACAGCTTATTTGCATGCAATACAACCACAATGTTGCGAAAGGGTGAAGAAACTAGGTGGCATGGTGATCCAACGCTACCAGTCTGGACTAACAGCAAGAAGATTCATGGTTCAAAGCCCACCTGAGTCCCACTTTCTCCAACATCTGGTGTTGAATCACGAAGAGAATCCAGAGTAAAACCTGTGTCAAATCAACAATCCCAGACACTTGCATCCCTTTAGTACTCCAGCAGAGCATACACTGCAAGGCATCCTCAACCCAGAAGAGTCAAATCTCCAAGATCAGATAAAATTTTAATGAAATGGGGCTGCTACACAAGCAAGTAAACAATAGTTCAACAGCGTCTGCATGTTTTTTCTCCCCTTCTGTTTCCAAGATCTTCCAGCAGGAGTTTTTTTCTGCTGCTTTCTAGTGAAGAGATGCTGCTCATAAGTACAACTTTAAGTACTTGTACTTTAAGTACAGTACACTTGTCTTGTGTGGGACAGGTCGAGTATAGGCCTACCCCTGTATCCTATCCACCGGTATCAATAAAGAAATTTACAGTGAAAATGAGCATGTATAGTAAAACAACAATTTTGACAGATTGTAACTGACATTTCAGAATTAAGAATGCATGCTTACAGCAGCAGTAGCATGTGTAAAACATCAAAGCAGAATGTAGATTTCATTATCCGTCATGTGCATGACAAAGACCCGTCGGAATGCTTTTTATTTGTTTGGCCAGGCTTTATGTTGGAATTTTTCCCTAGTGCCATTTCTTGCTCATGCTCTCCCCAAAGTCCCTGCCTCTGCCAGTCGTGGTTCATACCACACCTTCAGTCGGCCACGGTCACATTTGTCCACAGTCCCCTCGTGATTATTCGACAAGCTAATGAAACACGCAGCGTCATTTAAAATTTAAACATGTTTGCATGTCATGTAAAAAGCACAGCTGTTACTGTTCCTCGTACATATCCTCTGATTACTGCAGAAGGCAAAAATTCTTTGGCACACAACTGGTCCGGCACAGCACAGAAAACCCACAGAGAAAATACACCCCAACCAGTAGCTTCCTCAACCTGGGGGCAATCTGGATCTGATCCAAATTCTTTTCTTTGATCAATATCTTTTCCTTTCATCTCTTCAATTTCCTTTTTAAAATCTTTTTAATAAGTATTTTAACAACTGGCGATACAGCATCACAGAGAGCCTTAAAAATAATATCACAACAATCTCTGTAGGAAAGTTTAAAAATTTGATTCCCCTCTTTTTAGTGTTCTTTTTATTTCACTTTTCCTTTTAACTTCTTCCCACTTATGACATTCCAGCTCAAAACAAAGTATTTTTTTAATGTTTATCCTTTTATGGTATTATACGAAGTTATTATAAGAAGTTTCTTTATGACATCCAAAAGGTCTACAAATATATCATCACAAGTTGTAAAAGCAGTTTTAAGAATTACTCCATTTTTCTTCTTATTTTTTTTTCGTGTACCCCTCTTCTCCTTTTATCGTGTCCTCACTTTTTGACATCACCATGAAGCTCAAAACAAAGAGGATGTTTTTCCACTGATCTCTTTATTTGAACTTGCTTTACTATATTATAAGAAACTAGAAGCACTCGGAGAGTGCAAACCTCCGCCAAGGCCATGGGGTCACTGACGCCATAACATCTACACGCCGTGGAATCATTGAACCTAAAAAAGTCTAACAATGATGTTTGCTCAGTATTAAAAAAGGTTTCATCTGCTGTGACTGGATAGCATGTATCCTTAGCGCTTGGCATCACAGTTTATTGCAACTTGCACCTTTCCCAGAAGCTACTGTCATCTGAGCACTGATATTGATATTGCATGTGCTTATAGACAAAAACAAATGAGACCAAATTTAAATTATTATTCAACTAAACTGCAAATATATTAATTTTTTAACATTTATGAAACACTTCTCTAAATAAATAACAGTAAATTCTGAAATAGAACTATTTTTTAAGTGTTGCATGTGCTACACAAGGCCACAGGGTCACTGACCCTAAAGAGATTCCCTCCTTGGCACAGTGATCTATTCAACAATTCAGTGTTACAACCAAAAGTATGACACATACACTTTTCTTTCCTTTATATTTGACATCCTTGACCATGAAAACATACCACTAGAACTTGGAATCACTTTTATGTCTTTATTAGTTCAAAAGTTATTGTATAAAAACGATTTTTCGGTAATGGCGGTTTTCTTCTGGCTCTGGCACGATAACATTTGAAGCTACATCAAATCTGATGACACCTTACTGAATCAGTACAGATTCAGCTACAATTTGGTGTTAGTTGTGCATCTCTAGCTTCATTTGTCACCTCACACTGACACATTTTCTATTTTCCCTATATTTTTGCATATTCTGGATCACTAGATCCGGAACCCGGATCTGATCATCACCAAACTTTGTTGTTTGATAGAACATTTGACTATGTTACACCCTAATTTGTTTCAAGCCTTTCTACCTTGTTTTTGTGGAGTTAGAAACTAGAATGTCAAAATTCCCCCTATCCTGCAATGGTGAAGAATCCTTTAAAAAATTCCTGGATCCGGATCGTGATCCAGATCACCACTAAAATTTAATCACTTGTTCCTCTTGTCATTTCCAACCACTCCACAAAATTTCATCAAAATCCGTTCAAAACGTTTTGAGTTATCCTGCTGACAAACAGACAAACAAACAAACTCGACCGAAAACATAACCTCCTTGGCGGAGGTAATAACAGTAAATTCTGAAATAGAACTATTTTTTAAGTGTTGCATGTGCTACACAAGGCCATAGGGTCACTGACTTGGCACAGTGATCTATTCAACAGTTCAGTGTTACAACCAAAACTGTGATACATACACTTTTCTTTCCTTTATATTTGACATCCTTGACCATGAAAACATACCACTAGAACTTGGAATCAATTTTATGTTTTTATTAGTTCAAAAGTTATTGTATAAAAACGATTTTTCGGTAATGGCAGTTTTCTTCTGGATCTAGCTCCATAACATTTGAAGCTACATCAAATCCTGCTGACAAACAGACAAACAGACAAACAAACAAACAAACAAACTTGACCGAAAACATAACCTCCTTGGGGGAGGTAATGATAGCTTTATGACATCATGACATATGGCCATAGAGATATCATAGCACAATATATAGCTACGTTTTTTTCTTTTAAGCGTTTTTAATTGTTACGCAGCACCACAGCTGGCTCTAGCCATTTTGGTGCGAGATGAGCTCCCCCGCTGATACAAGCTACCTATCACATTTCACTTTCATTCACTGAATATATGACTCTGGACAAAGTTTGTTTATTTTGACAAGAAAATAAATGCAGAAATTGTTCATCCAAATGTAGTAATGTATAAACGTACTCACCATAAAAAGATAAGTATTCTTAACCTGGAGGCATTTTTTACTATCGCAAGAATCGTTCATCACAATAATCCTCATTTTTTTGCACCTCAACGCCCTTTAGACTTTACTGGACAGAGAATTTATTATATTTAGTATAAGTTCAGTTAATATTGGCCCATAGGAAAAACTATACAATAAAAATATTACTTTTAACCTACAATAAAATGCTTCAATCTTAAATATGATCAATCTATCTTTATTAGTTGGCTATGTGCCACAGGCTTTTAAGGTGGCAGTAATTAAACCATTACTTAAAAAGCCATCACTTGACCCAGCTATCTTAGCTAATTATAGGCCAATCTCCAACCTTCCTTTTCTCTCAAAAAATTCTTTAAAGGGTAGTTGTAAAGCAGCTAACTGATCATCTGCAGAGGAATGGTCTATTTGAAGAGTTTCAGTCAGGTTTTAGAATTCATCATAGTACAGAAACAGCATTAGTGAAGGTTACAAATGATCTTCTTATGGCCTCAGACAGTGGACTCATCTCTGTGCTTGTTCTGTTAGACCTCAGTGCTGCTTTTGATACTGTTGACCATAAAATTTTATTACAGAGATTAGAGCATGCCATAGGTATTAAAGGCACTGCGCTGCGGTGGTTTGAATCATATTTATCTAATAGATTACAATTTGTTCATGTAAATGGGGAATCTTCTTCACAGACTAAAGTTAATTATGGAGTTCCACAAGGTTCTGTGCTAGGACCAATTTTATTCACTTTATACATGCTTCCCTTAGGCAGTATTATTAGACAGCATTGCTTAAATTTTCATTGTTACGCAGATGATACCCAGCTTTATCTATCCATGAAGCCAGAGGACACACACCAATTAGCTAAACTGCAGGATTGTCTTACAGACATAACGACATGGATGACCTCTAATTTCCTGCTTTTAAACTCAGATAAAACTGAAGTTATTGTACTTGGCCCCACAAATCTTAGAAACATGGTGTCTAACCAGATCCTTACTCTGGATGGCATTACCCTGACCTCTAGTAATACTGTGAGAAATCTTGGAGTCATTTTTGATCAGGATATGTCATTCAATGTGCATATTAAACAAATATGTAGGACTGCTTTTTTGCATTTGCACAATATCTCTAAAATTAGAAAGGTCTTGTCTCAGAGTGATGCTGAAAAACTAATTCATGTATGCTCTGTATGCACCACTCTGCATTTAATCATTAATGATCGATCTCTGCTCCCCTCCACAGCATGTCTTTTTCCTGGTTCTCTCCCTCAGCCCCAACCAGTCCCAGCAGAAGACTGCCCCTCCCTGAGCCTGGTTCTGCTGGAGGTTTCTTCCTGTTAAAAGGGAGTTTTTCCTTCCCACTGTCGCCAAGTGCTTGCTCACAGGGGGTCGTTTTGACCGCTGGGGTTTTTCCGTAATTATTGTATGGCTTTGCCTTACAATATAAAGCGCCTTGGGGCAACCGTTTGTTGTGATTTAGCGCTATATAAATAAAATTGATTTGATTTGATTTGATTCTAGCATTTTAAGGCTTTTCAACCTTGTATACAATGTTTATTAATTATTGTGATATTATTGTTAATCGCAATTACTATGGCCAAGATAATCATGACAGGAAAAACAAATCTATCATCCAATGGCGACTATACAGATTGGTAAATTACAGTGTACACATTTCAGAACTGCATTTGATAGGTGAGGTGTGAAAGTGCATGCGCAGTTGCATGGCAGAGGTAATGTCGATGGGTAGTTCATCTCGATGGGACGCCGGCGCTATCCAGCACACCGGCGAAGCGGCGATAGCAGGGTATTGTTTTCATTGGCATGTGTCTGTGTCTGTGGGCAAGATAACTCAAAAATGTGTGGACGAATGTCCTTCAGTCTTGGTGAGAATGTTACTTGGACAGATATCTAGAGGTGATTAGATTTTGAAGTAGTTTGGTCAAAGGTCAACGTCAAGGACAACATAGACTGAAAAACACTTTTTTTGTATACGTATCTCAACAACCAAGAAGCTGAGAAGGATGATGTAAAGCAGGGGTTTTCAAAGTGTGGGTGAGTGAGCTTCCCTCAGAGAACAAATGAATAGCTGCCCCCCACCCCAATGACACACATACACACAATTTCAACATCTTCGTGTGTTTCTTTTTATTCTTTTACAGGTTAAACACATTTTAAATATATTGATGTGTTTTTAAGGTACTGTCTATCCATTTACACATTTTACAGCCTTTGTAAACATTTTAAACACATTTTTAAAGAACTTTCTATTCCTTCACACATTTTACACCCTTTTCAAACATTTTAAATGTTTTTAAAAAACTTTCTATTCTTCTATTTTTACCTTTTGCCATATTTTAAACATCATTTTTTAAAACACTGAAACATCTCTGTGTGTTTTTAAATGTCTTTGACATAACTAACACATTTTAACATAAATAATATTAGTTAAACATTTATACATATTTAGTTTCTTGTCTAGTCTCACCTCTTGTTTAGTGTGAGCAATGAGTCTGGGCCTTTGATGCACACAGGCAATCTATGTGGGGATGTACTGTGGTTGCCCCAACTCTGTCTTCTCACTGGTAGATTTATGCACTAAAAATTTATCAAATTTGTTCCTGGCAATACGCCACACAATTTGAAAACCAGTGATATAAAGCATATATTGATCAGCAAAATATTTGTAAATTAACTGGTATGAATTACTTCATATTGAAATCACCCAACAGTCATATGATAAAGTCATAAGATGATGTTGTGTGAATGGCATATATACAAATACATTACAATTTAATATATTCTGTTTGATAGAAAATTAACATTCTAAATCTAAAATAAAATTTAAAAAGTAATTAAAATACTGCATAGAAGCAGGATACAATCACCTATAAGAAAAACTCTGGTTTTTCAAATTAACAGACAGCCCTAATTTTCTGAGCCCTAACAACTCCGTTATCTCACGAATTTGGAAAAACAGGCCTGATTTTCTGAATGTACCAGATAACTCAAAATCCTGCCAGAAACATCCAGCCTGCGGTGCAAGTAAACACCGACAGGAGCCGGTGGGAGCCGAATGTATTTATAACAAGGCATCTCATGGTAGAGCATCCACCAGCAGTTTTAACTGCAGCATTCATGTATTATTCACACGTAGAATCCAGAAAACGACAGATGCACAGACAGAGCACAATGCTATATGGCCCAATCATTAGGAAACACAGTGTATTATGATGCATACACATTTTGGAATAAACCAGATGGAGGTTATAGACATTGTTGGGCAATCATATAACAGAGTCCACAGTGTTTAAAGTAGCTCTGTTGTAAACATGCTGATGAACAGACGGCCCAAAGTTTATAGAATTAGGAACATAGTATATGATTATGCATGTCAATAATGGCATGAACTTGATAAGTTATAGTGAAGCCTAATGCCAATTTGCATGTATAAATAAATACAAAAACTGTATCTATATATCATGCTGTACAACAAGGATTTTAAAATCCAAAGGAGTTAGTGTTTAATATGTGTGAATCACTGGGTTTTAGAATCCCAGTCTGCTCCTTTTGGCTCCTGTCAGTGTTGAGCTGCACTGCAGGTCAAGCGTTTCTGGTAGGATTTTGAGTTATCTGGTTAATTCAGAAAATCAGGGCTGTTTATCTGAATTAACCAAATAAACTCATTAATTCAGAAAAAAATCAGAACTGTTTTTTTCAGAATTAATGAGATAAACTTATTAATTCAGAAAAAAATCAGAACTGTTTTTTTCTGAATTAATGAGATAAACTTATTAATTCAGAAAACAACTCTGGTTTTATTTTTATTTATTTTTTTCAAGTGACTACATTTTGCATCTGGACTACTCTTTAAACAACTTAGCAATAATAATTCATTCATTCATTTATCTTCTATAACTTGAGTCTATCCCCACTGGCAGGGTTCATCCTGCAGGCCTCCAGGCTATCAGGGCTCATAATTATGTTAGTTATAATTAGTTTGCAGAGATCCTGTCAGTTACCATGGCGAGCCAAAGGTGGTCCACAGTCCCAATGTGGGCAATGCTGCTCTATAAAAAGATTTAGATTTTTTTTCTTTTTTTTTTGCTGTTCATCTCTATAATTATGTCCACCAAGGACAAAATAAAATAATTGCTTTTTATTTATTTGTCTGTCCGTAAACAGAATTACATCAAAACTACTGCACAGATTTTGATGAAATTGCCATCACAGATAGATTTTAGGTCATGGGAGACTCCACTGAATTTTGGAGGTGATCTGGATCCGGATTCTGGATCAAGATTTCAGTTAATGTGGGCTTTGAACGATTACGTTAAAAAAAAACAAAAAACAACAACAACAAAAAAAAAAAAAACAAACAAAAACAAACCAAAAAAAAAACAACAAAAAAAAAAACAACCTACTTCACAGATTCTCACCAAATTTGCAACACAGATAGATATTAGGGGGGATGGAAGACTCCACTGAATTTTGGAGGTGATCCGGATCCAGATCCAGATTCTGGATCAGGATTTCACTTTGTAGACATTTAAGGATTATGTCAAAACTACTACACGGAATGTTACCAAATTTTCACCACAGATGGATATTAGGCCACGGAAGACTTCATTTAATTTTGGAGGTGATGTGGATCCGGATTCTGGATCAAGGTTTCACTTTCTGTAGGCTTTGAAGGATTACGTCAAAACTACTTCACGGATTCTCACCAAATTTGCAACACAGATAGATATTAGGGGGGATGGAAGACTCCACTGAATTTTGGAGGTGATCCGGATCCAGATCCAGATTTTGGCTCAGGATTTGTTGGGAGTGATCCAGAGCAATATGTAGGTTCTGCAGTAGAAAGGTAAAGCATCACAATGTAAAACCAAGATCAGGAAGACACAATTTTGTTTCAGCTTGTGAATTAAATAACAGATTGCATCATCTTGATCAGTCGGACCATTCTAGAACAGTATGCAATTACTGCATTCTGTTGTGGAATCCGGATCCAGATAAAGTTCAGGTCACGATGGGAATCATATAGCTTTTATTCTGAGTCCTCATCAGTCTTAGACGGACGTCAGAAATCTCTGATTGCTCTCGTTTCCTGTGTTTTCCTAAAATATGGCTCTATAACATCACAAATGACCTACAGACCATCTTTGCTTTGACTTTGATGTCCTTCTTTTCCCTTTATGCATGTGATGTCACAGCAGCGCTGTAATTTTGAAACCCCTCTCCCTATCTTGGCAGAAATAACACAACATTGTTCAGCTGTAAAAGTGAAGAATGATGGGGCTTTTGCCAAAACACACAAAAAAAATTACAATTTCAAGTTTCCATCCATCCAAGGGCCAAGGGGGGCTGGGACCTATCCCAGGAATCATAGGGTGTGTGAAGCAGGGTACACCCTGGACAGGATGCCAGT
The DNA here is from genome assembly GCF_902500255.1 of Thalassophryne amazonica. NCBI lineage: Eukaryota > Metazoa > Chordata > Actinopteri > Batrachoidiformes > Batrachoididae > Thalassophryne > Thalassophryne amazonica. The sequence continues at coordinate 48,712,463 of NC_047120.1, read as the reverse complement.
CTGTCACAGCGCCACACATGCCCAGTCCACCTCACCTGCATGTGTTTGGATGTGGGAGGAAGCCGGAACACCCGGAGGGAACCCATGCAAACACGGGGAGCACATGCAAGTGGGAATCGATCCCACAACCTTCTTGCTGTGAGGCAACAGTGCTAACCACTAAGCCACTGCTGCCAATTTCAAGTTTGCTTCGATTTTTTTTTTTTACAACAGTAATAGAAGCGTGATGATGTCACACTGAGTACTGTTCCGTGCTTGTATCAGCTGTTCACATTTTGTACATTTTAAGTTATTAATACTACTAATCCTGCACAGAACATTTCATGAATTTAAAACCAAACATACCATGTAGCCCAGTCGACACGAAGTGACTGAGAACATGGTCTTGTTGTCGTGTTTGGTTTATTTCTTGCAGGGTTGAGACATTGCTGCTGTAACGACATTAAAACTGTTTAACTCCTTAAACCAATAATTACAAGATACTAGAGGGTGTTGTACTTTCCTCTCTCTCTGTCTACTTCTGAGGCAACCCACTGATGTTTCCCCCCCTTCAAGTCACCCCCCTGCCATCTTTCACTCATCCTCTCATCCAATTTGGCCTCTCTTCTTTCACTTCTGCTATCTTAGTCAGCCTCTGTCATTTTCTCGCCAACTCTGTCTGCCTCTCTGAGCTGCTGTCCTTCATAATTCCAAAGCCCTTGAGTTACACGCCTTTTATGTAAGAGCTATGAATTATTTAAGTTCAGCTTGGCTTTTTTTCATGGTAAATGCTTTTATGACACTTGTTTATCATCGTCCAAGAATCACACGCTTCCACACCACTAAGAGGGCCGCTCTTAACATTTACCCTTCTTATGGTAAATCTTCTTTTGGGAAGTGGTGGCCAAGTGGTTAATGCGCTTGATTTCAGTGCAGAAGGTTCCCAGTTCAAACCCCACCCACCACATTTCTCCATGTAATATGCACTTGTGTCCAGAAGGGCATCTGGTCTAAAATGTGTGCCAAATCAAGATGCAGATCCACCTTGGATTTGTTGTGGCGTCCTGGAGTGAAAACAAGGGAGCAGCCGAAGGGACTTATTCCCAGACAGCAAATAGATCCGGGCCGGATGTAGTCCAACATCTGGTAGCAATCCTGAAAACAGATCTGATCCAGACAGTTTTTGCACCCTGGCCCAGATCCGGCACGGCTCCGCTTTACAGTTCTGGAACAGATCCGGACCAGATCTGAACTGGATCCGCAAAAGACCAACCGTTTACAGACCATATCTGGCACGGATCTGGGGCAGATGTGGACCGCATCACAGCACCGTGGCAGGTACAAGTTTTACAGGGGTAAGTTCCGTGGATCCGAGGAAACTGATTTGTATCTATAACACACAGATCAGTGTCCCCGGACTCACAAAACGTGATTGTTGTAAAGAAACAAACCGCTTTGCAATAAGCATTTAAAAAAGCCTCAGTGACGATCACAATTACAGAGTACAGAGTTTACAACCGCTAATGGATAGTTTCTACCGAGTGCAGATAAAATTGCTTATCGTTATGCCCCATGTTCCTGCCACGGTGCTGTGATGCGGACCACATCTGTCCTAGATCCGTTCCAGATATGGTCTGTAAACGGTTGGTGTTTTGCGGATCCAGTTCAGATCTGGTCCGGATCTGTTCCAGAACTGTAAAGCGGAGCCGTGCCGGATCTGGGCCAGGGTGCAAAAACTGTCTGGACCGGATCTGTTTTCAGGATTGCTACCAGATGTTGGACTACATCCGGCCCGGATCTATTTGCTGTCTGGGTTGTCAGTGTTGGGCACAGTTCAGCTAATCCGATAGCAGATAATTGTATTATCGAAGCTAATATTTTTACTATCGAATTAGCTTTTCAGATAAGTTTTAAAACCATCATCAGACCATTTATCTTCTGATAAATTTAGTTCCGATAACTTTCAGTCTGATAACATTTTTTTTTTCTTTTTGCTGGTAAAGTGAACGGTCAAAAATGTTTGTAAACCCTAAAATCAAACATTTTAGTCCGTGTGTTTATAGCCACTGAACAGACTGGCTGCCTGTTGCTTGCTGATGACGTCATCATTAAGAGCAAAACGTGATTGGCCAGTTGAAGAAGGGAGCATTGTGGGTAGTGTAGTTCATGTTCACGTTGGACGTTACAGTGAGTCATCCACTCGACACAAAAACAAAACAGACTAATTTTAACATTATTTTATTTTATTTCTTTGTGGTTGTAATTTAATCACCAAGACTTGGTGGGGGAGAGGAGCTCTCACAGCACAGCTGTGTACAGAGGGACTTTTCTTCATGTCCAGACACTATTTTGGATAAATATAGACACTTTATGTGGATTATTTATTCAGATGAATCTCACTGAAACAAAGAGGTAAGAATTTATATTTACTACGTATCTTTTACTCTGCCAATCAATGCTTTAATAAATGTATTTCAGTTGTTTAAGCCTCAGGGTTCAAAGCATGCGAAAAAAGCAGCAGCTTTTAGTTCGTAAATGACAGTGTATCTAATACCGAGATAAACTGTGACTTCTAATACTGTGTTTTACTGCTTTTGAAAGATGATGACAGTGTTTGGGGGATTTATTTTTTATTTATTAATTTTTCGTGTGTTTTTTGTGTTTGTGATCCTTGAATTCCCAACAGCCTCTGCAGCGCTTAAAGTGAAACTGGTTTATCAGAAGCAGACAGCGTAATCTGATGTGGACGCGCCCAAATCAATACTAATAGTTATCGGTTATCTGTAATAAAGATAATTTTTTTAGCAGTTTATCGTCATAAAAGATGACTTTTCGGTTATCGGATTAATGGTTATCTAAGCTAACCTAGCAACAAGCTGGAGAAGATATCAAGATAATAGATCAATCAATCAATCAACATTTATTTATAAAGCGCTTTACAGCACCGACTGGTGTCCAAAGTGCTTAACATTAAAAACACAAATTTACAAAAATAAAACACATATAAAATAAAATTTTAAAACAACACATAAAAAATAACATAAAAATAACAGAACATGTCACCTCCCCACTAAGTGTTAAAACCCAGTTTAAATAAATAAGTCTTTAACTTAGATTTAAAAAGTGCTAGGTCAGGAATAGTACGTAACTCAAGAGGTAGATCATTCCACAGTCTCGGGCCAGCTACCGCGAACGCATGATCACCCCAGCGTTTATATCTTGACCTTGGAACATCGAAGTAAAGCTGGCCAGACGCCCTTAATGTCCTACTGTAGGTGCGCAAAGGTAAAATTTCAGACAAGTAGGGAGGTGCAATAGCTTTAAAAACAAACATTAAAATTTTAAAATCAATTCTAAAACGAACTGGAAGCCAGTGGAGTGAGTACAGGATGGGCGTAATATGCTCACGTCTAAAAGTGTTTGTCAAAAGATGAGCAGCAGCATTCTGCACCAACTGGAGACGTGCAAGAGACGACTGATTAATGCCCGAATAAACTGCATTACAATAATCAAGTCTGGAGCTGATGAAAGCATGAATGGCCGTCTCAAGATCACGTCTACTGAGAAAGTGCTTTATTTTAGCCAAAAGGCGAAGTTGGAAAAACTAGCTTTGACAACAGAATTTATCTGTTGATCGAACCTCAAACAGCTGTTAGAGGTTCAGCTAGATTGTGGATATCTAGACAGCTAGATATCCACAAGATATCTGAAATAGGCACTGAGGGTCGCTGGTGCTGGTGATTATTGCATGATTCCAAAGTGTGATGCGGGTGAGAGTCTAATCCTGTATCCGAATAATTATTTAGTACTATCTGATGTTACAAAATACCAAACCATTACTGTAGTATGTACTAGAAGTAAGCGAGCGAGTATTATGGAAGCAATGCAGACGTACTACGCTGCTGCTATCTTACCGGTACTTTGAGTTGAATGTTAACAGATGACACATATGCGCCAGCCCAGTCTCACACTTTTTTCATGCTCCCGCCACAAAATGTGTCATATTTTCATGATGTGTTCAAATTAAGTTCACTGTTTTTAATCCTACCCTTAACCCTAACCAGAACACACCCCCTTCCCAGCACACACACATCACCCCAAATTTCATGATACCATATATACATCTTCAACCACTTATCCGGGATTGGGCCGCGGGGACAACTGGGGGTTTCCGAGGCATTCCCAGGCCAGTGTGGAGATATAATCTCTCCACCTTTATATAATCTCTCCTGATGCAGAAGTTCCAGAAAGCGCTCTTTCCAGCACTGGATTCCCTCTTCAGTTGAAGTCAACAGAGTCCCATCCTTACTACACTGAGCTTGGATGGTTTCCTGTTTTCCTCGTTAGGTGCCTCATTGTACGCCAGAAGCACTTTGGTGCCAACCAAAAATCCTTCTCCATGGTTGCTCCGAACGTCTCCCACAACTGCTGCTTTGCTTCCCTTACAGGAGAAGCTGCCTCCCTTCAGGCCTGTCAGTACCTTACAACTGCCTCCGAAGTCCTCTGAGATAAAATATCCCGGAAAGACACCTTCTGCAGTAGGACGTTGCCCTGACCACCAGTGTCCATCACGTTGTTCGAGGATTGCCGCCCCTTGAGACACCTAAGACCTTCAGGCCACAGCTCCCCACTGCAGCTTCAGCAATGGAAGCTTTGAACATTGCCCATTCTGGTTCAATGCCCCCAACCTCCACAGGGATGCTAGAGAAACTCTGCCGGAAGTGTGAGTTGAAAGTCTGTCAGACAGTGGGCTCGTCCAGATGTGCCCAGTTTACCCACACTGTTTGCTCTTACTAGGTCTGTCCAAAGTCCTCCCCCACCCTTTGATCCAACCCAACACCAGATGGTGATCAGTTGACAGCTCTGCAACCTCTCTTCACCAGAGTGTCCAGAACATGTGGCCTCAGATCAGATGATATGATCACAAAACTGATCATTGACCTTCAAACTAGGGTGCTCTGATACCATGTACACTTATGTTTGAACATAGCGATTGTTATGGACAACACATGACTAGCACAGAAGTCCAATAACATACTCTATGTATACTGCAAAAAAAATCGATTTTGCAATGGCAGACTTTTAAAAATGTTTTCTAATGTATATTTGTACAACATCACAGCTGTTTTCATGTATGTGGCTATCTTCTTTGAATTTTCATGGAAAGTTCTTCTTTGGTTACCAGACTGCAGCTTTCTCATGGGATAGCATAGTGTAGACACTACAAGTACCTTCTGACTACTACTAAATGTTTCGTGAATATTTGGATACCCTACAGATTGTGTCATAATACTTTTTGCCTACTTTATAATCTTCAGATGTAGCCTGTGACTCCTCCTGGATGCAATGTCAGTCCAGTACAGGTTACTTCCCCCCAGCCAAGACCAGTACCCACAGCTGAGTGGACTGGAACAAAGCAGATGAAGAGTTCTGACCAAGGTCAAAGACGGGTGTCATGATGGTGGATTGGACCAAGGTTTACACATTGGCAACCCGACTACCTAACCCACTGAGCTGCCTGCTCTTCGTAGAATGGCAGAGAAAGCATTAAATTGCAAGAAAGTGATTTAATCCACTAGGAGTCTAACACATATATCTCAGGTGTCCATATTTTAGGGAGAACAAAAAGACATCTTAGAAACTGTGAAAAAGGGAGTAAATGTTACACCTGGTGGCAACAGGAAACTACTGGGATGGTTCTTCTTGTGTTGTCATAACATAAACAGCCATTAACCCAGCGAGTGTAATAATCATGTTCAACAGAAATTCTCATTACAAAATGTAATTAATGAACAACCAAACCCTGCCAAGCCCATGTTTGATGGATACCCGGCTTGATTTCCTCGTGCTGTTCTGGTGGTGAGTAAATTTAACAGAGATAAGATGAATGAACTGCTCTGCTTTCTGCCACAGAAAAAGAAAACACCCACAGTTTGAGAGTTTATTACAGGTTCACCAGCAAAACATTGAATTAAAAGTTGTATTGAGCGCCTTTGTGTGTTTTTGCCATTGACACAAATCCAAGTACAACCCCTGGCAAAAATTATGGAATCACAGGCCTTGGAGGATGTTCATTCAGTTGTTTAATTTTGTAGAAAAAAAGCAGATCACAGACATGACACAAAACTAAAGTCAATTCAAATGGCAACTTTCTGGCTTAAAGAAACACTATAAGAAATCAGGAAAAAAAATTGTGGCAGTCAGTAACGGTTACTTTTTTAGACCAAGCAGAGGGAAAAAAATATGGACTCACTCAATTCTGAGGAATAAATTATGGAATCACCCTGTAAATTTTCATCCCCAAAACTAACACCTGCATCAAATCAGATCTGCTCGTTAGTCTGCATCTAAAAAGGAGTGATCACACCTTGGAGAGCTGTTGCACCAAGTGGACTGACATGAATCATGGCTCCAACACGAGAGATGTCAATTGAAACAATGGAGAGGATTATCAAACTCTTAAAAGAGGGTAAATCATCACGCAATGTTGCAAAAGATGTTGGTTGTTCACAGTCAGTTGTGTCTAAACTCTGGACCAAATACAAACAACATGGGAAGGTTGTTAAAGGCAAACATACTGGTAGACCAAGGAAGACATCAAAGCGTCAAGACAGAAAACTTAAAGCAATATGTCTCAAAAATCGAAAATGCACAACAAAACAAATGAGGAATGAATGGGAGGAAACTGGAGTCAACGTCTGTGACCGAACTGTAAGAAACCGCCTAAAGGAAATGGGATTTACTTACAGAAAAGCTAAACGAAAGCTGTCATTAACACCTAAACAGAAAAAAACAAGGTTACAATGGGCTAAGGAAAAGCAATCATGGACTGTGGATGACTGGATGAAAGTCATATTCAGTGATGAATCTAGAATCTGCATTGGACAAGGTGATGATGCTGGAACTTTTGTTTGGTGCCGTTCCAATGAGATTTATAAAGATGACTGCCTGAAGAGAACATTTAAATTTCCACAGTCATTGATGATATGGGGCTGCATGTCAGGTAAAGGCACTGGGGAGATGGCTGTCATTACATCATCAATAAATGCATGAGTTTATGTTGATATTTTGGACACTTTTCTTATCCCATCAATTGAAAGGATGTTTGGGGATGATGAAATCATTTTTCAAGATGATAATGCATCTTGCCATAGAGCAAAAACTGTGAAAACATTCCTTGCAAAAAGACACATAGGGTCAATGTCATGGCCTGCAAATAGTCCGGATCTTAATCCAATTGAAAATCTTTGGTGGAAGTTGAAGAAAATGGTCCATGACAAGGCTCCAACCTGCAAAGCTGATCTGGCAACAGCAATCAGAGAAAGTTGGAGCCAGATTGATGAAGAGTACTGTTTGTCACTCATTAAGTCCATGCCTCAGAGACTGCAAGCTGTTATAAAAGCCAGAGGTGGTGCAACAAAATACTAGTGATGTGTTGGAGCGTTCTTTTGTTTTTCATGATTCCATAATTTTTTCCTCAGAATTGAGTGATTCCATATTTTTTTCCCTCTGCTTGGTCTAAAAAAGTAATCGTTACTGACTGCCACAATTTTTTTTTCCTGATTTCTTATAGTGTTTCTTAAAGCCAGAAAGTTGCCATTTGAAATGACTTTAGTTTCGTGTCATGTCTGTGATCTGCTTTTTTTCTACAAAATGAAACAACTGAATGAACATCCTCAGAGGCCGGTGATTCCATAATTTTTGCCAGGGGTTGTAGAACGCAAACCTCTGCCAACGTTAGTTTCCAATTACACAAATTTTTACATTGGAAAAAAATTTCAAGGCCAGAATCCTGTTAGAAGTGGCTTTTTATTAGCTAAAATATAATACAAAATATAGATCAAATGGGCTTTTCTGTTGTGAAAGTGTCGTGACACGGACCCACAACAGGGGGCGTTAATGAACGGACAATGGATAAGCCAAAAGTAACAATTTAATGTTGTGAATCACACAACGACGTACAGACAATAACAATATAGTGACTGTCAATCATACACCAGGTGACGTGTGGGCAGGCTCGACGATAGAAGACGCCTGGCGAGAGAAGAGCCAGATCCACACAGCTTCCACTGCCAACGGAGCTGAAGAACACCGGAGCCGCCAAGCCCTGCACCCCAGGTGACCGCTGTCTTCAGCAGTCAGACCCGGTACTGCTGGCAGAGAACAGAGACAGTCCTGATGAGTGTGAGGTCGCACACTCAGTAATCCCACAGTCTGTATTCAGTAAGGAGGGAGCACCTCCACCTCCAATCACACACTCGTGCAGCTCCTGTCTAACCACTTATCTGGTTGGGGTGTGAAGCGAAGCCGTTGCTGATCACACCAAACGCACATCCCACAGATAAGGACACACCACAGGAAAACGGCTGCAAAGAAGTTCAGATTATTACTCAATGTTTTGAGTCAGCAGAGAAAGTTACCTGATTGGTAGTTGATTTCTCGGCGAGGAGGTGGAGTCGCAGTCCAGCCTTTATGGAGATGGTGACGAGTTGGCTGAGTGACAACTGGTGCTGATGAAGAGTGACAGCTGTCACTCCCAGTGGCTCCGGCGCCCTCTCGTGCTTGAAGCCCGCACTCCAAGCAGGGCGCCATCAGGATATGATTCTTCAGTAAAAATTTCATAGCCACATATGAAAAATTGTGGGCTTCAGGCTGTTCACAAACAAACAAACAAACAAACAGGAATGAAAACATAACCTCCTCCAACTTCGCTGACAGAGGTAATAATGTCCCATGTAAGGCTATGATAAAACAGTGTGCCTGATTTACTAAAGGTTTCTATGTGTTAAAGCATACCATAGCACTTGCAATAAAAACAGCAAAAAAGTGCATGATTATTTTCTAACAGTGCTACAGAACTGTTTTATTGGCACTCTATTGTGTTGAGCACATCAAATAAATTTACAAAAAATGTGACACTGTCCAACTAGTTATGAACCATGCACCATTCCCTGCTCTTTTACGTCACCATTTTTTTTTTTTCAAATTCACTGCCATCTGCTCTTCCACATTCCTCTCTGTGACACTGAACCCAGCCAACATCTCCTCATCACCTCTGTTCCCTTCACCAAAATACACATTGAAACCTATTCCATCCACCGCTCTTTCTTCCTTGGGTACCATCTGTACCACTTCATCTAACACATTCCAAAAATATTCTTTCTCCTCTATCTCACACCCTACTTGTGGGCCATATGTGCTGATGACATTTATCATCACATTTTCCATTTCCAGCTTTACAGTCATCACCCTGTCATACATGCTCTTCACCTCCAATACACCTTCAAATGCTCTTCTTTCAGGATTACGCCACTTATTCTCCCATCTACACAGTGGTAGAACAGTTTGATCCTATCTCTGGTGGTCATAGCCTTATTCTCCTTCCACTTGGTCTGTTTTTCTCCTCTCTGTCATATCTGCCAGGTCTCTCCCCTTACCAGGCTTATTGCCAACACTCAGAGTTCTGACTTTCACCTTCACACTTTTATATTTTCTCTTCTTCGATTGCCTCCAGACACACTTTCCCATTCTCTTTGTTCACTAAATTGTAGCATAATGTCACTGGTAACCTGCTGATCAACTGCATTGCTTGTGGTCATTGGTAACCTGGGGCTCAGCTGATTTGTGGTCTGCATCACGGATTTGACACAGTTTTGATGCTGGATACATGCATATACAATGAGGAGTGCGCAAAACTGGAAAAAGCAGGTTCTGAAAATGGATGATGGATGTTTGCCTTCTGGAAAAAAAACTGCAGAATAAATATACAGGAAATTTAAAAAAAGGAAACCAGAAGACATAATCAGCAAACCTGGACACTGGAGGGAAAATATTTGCTTCAATTGCTGGGTGATGAACAATGAAATGTGGCAGAGTTTCTATAAATTATGACAATTACTGCCTTCTGTGACTGGCATGAGTATATTTGCATCCTGTATAAAAAATCTGACATTCTTGTTTATAACACGTAAGAACCCTGTTACTGTGCGGCTCGACTATTAAATGCCATTTATTAAATGATAAGAGGTTTATTTGAAACCTGCGAAACAAGTGAGGGGCATCAGAGCAACGGTCCTGTCGCCAGTCAGACAGACGGCTCTACATTGGCACAATTGGTTCGCTCTTTCTACTGAGACAAATGCTCTCTTATCTCCGTCGCCTCACTGAGACAGACCTTTTTTCTTGACACAAATGAGCGATAAAGGCTTAGAATGTCTGTGGGTACAGATCAAATATCAAGCTATCCTCATAAAATTCCCCATCGCTTCCAGACTTCATCTGCATCCTGCTTTTTTAATTTTTAACTTCTGAGATAAATCGGCTTACATCATGAAATAGGTGAGGTAAGGTACTCTGGACGTGGCTTTTTACCCCTACGGATTACATCATCTGAAGGGTGCCCCTGTTTATATATATATATAAACAGGGGCAACTGTTTGTTGTGATTTGGCGCTATATAAAAAAAAAGTTGATTGATTGATTGATTGATATATCTCACTCCGACTGATTTTTTTTCTATCTGAAGAGGATGAAAGATTACTGTAAGATTCTTAGTCAAGAGCGAGCACATGCGCACACATCATTAGTGTAAGATATGAATATTATCGAACCCCAAATATCACTTCATTTGAGGCTGCTTCCACATCCCCTGTCAAATCTTAAAGCCTGTCTTCTGCTCATCTTCTCTTCAAAAGAGTCTCTCAACTCCAGTACCATCATCATCATCATCATCATCATCCTTTTTGCCAAAATCCCAGTGCAGATCATAATCTCTATGATTTGCATTGCACTCATGAAAACATGCACCTAATTACCAGAAACCGTCATGCAGATGAGGTTCCTGAAATTTTAAGACTTCGGTTGCACTCACCATTGCATAGATGTTGAAAAATTTTCCACCATCTCTGCTCTAAACGTATATATGTTAAAGGCTTTGTCCCACCATGCACCTGTTCTATGGAACAACCTTCTGCCCTACATGAGTCTGATTCAGGTGAGCCCTTTAAATCCAGACTTCAAGTGGAACATCAATATTTTTCAATCTCGGGTCTATTTAGATGTTTTTGGGGTTCCACTTTTCACTAGGAACAACAAATCGAATCAGTTCAATACTGATTACCAGAAAATTACTGTGAATTCTGAATACTAATAGAACATAAGCGTGAATAATGGCAGTGCTTTTTTTGGGGTCGTACTAAAATACAAAATGGACAAAATGGAGCGAAATGGGGGAAATGGGTCCTGATAATTACAAAATGGGGGTAAAATGTAATGAAATGGAGCAAACTGAACCAGACTGACTCCAAATAATTACTCTTATTTAATTGTTTAGCTTTTGTTTTTGTGAGATGCGCTCAGTACATGTAGTAGGGGCAGCTTCGCCATCTGGTGTTCAAGAGATGAAACTTTAGTCAATGTGTCAGTCTGCTCCATTTTGCTACGTTTAACACCCATTTCGTTATTATCAGTCCTCATTTTGCTCCATTTTGCTTAAAATAATTAAATAAAAGCAATTAAGTGAATCATATTTAATCATATTTGGAGTCAGTCTGGGTCAGTCTGCTCCATTTCCTTATTTTTTACCCCCATTTCATGATTATTAGGCTCTATTTCACTCAATTTCGTATTTTAGTATAGCCGCTTGTTTTGCAGCCAGTGTTAACTTTTGCCTAGCGTTCGAGTCAGATGATCGCACTGCACTGGCAAAAAGGGGTGTCTAACAACAAGATAAAAAGACTACGTCTGAGGCAAATTATTGTGCTGCATGAACAGATAATTTCACTTGACAAGATGTCTTGAATTACAATTGTTAAATCTAGAAATAAGCATGTCAAATACTTAAAGTAAGAAATTACCCCATAAAACACAATAAATTATCTAAAACCTCTAAAACTAAAGTTTTTTTTAAAGAATCTTGGTAAGAACCAAATAATTTCCATTGTACCAAGATAAAAAAAAATTGATTTAGAAGTGTTAGATATCTAAGGTTTTTTATAATCTTGGTAAGAACCAAATAATAGGGGTGGGGTTTGAATCAGAAACCTTCTGAACTGAAACCAAGCGCACTAACCACTTGGCCAAGAAATTACCCCTTAAAACACGACAAACTATCTAACACTTCTAAATCTGAAGGGTTTTTTTTTTTTAAGAATCTTGGTAAGAACCAAATAATTTGTATTGTACCAAGATTTTTTTTTTTTTAATTGACTTAGAAGTGTTAGATATCTAAAGTTTGTTATAATCTTGGTAAGACCCAAATAACAGTGGTGGGGTTTGAATCAGAAACCTTCTGAACTGAAACCAAGGGCACTAACCACTTGGCCAAGAAATTACCCCTTAAAACATGCTAAATTATCTAACACTTCAAAATCTAAAGTTTTTTTTTTTTTTTTAAGAATCTTGGTAAGAACCAAATAATTTGCATTGTAGATTTACGTAGAAGTGTTAGATATCTAAAGTGTTTTTTTTTTTTAAATGATCTTGGTAAGAACCAAATAACAGGGGTGGGGTTTGAATCAGAAATCTTTTGAAATGAAACCAAGCGTACTAACCACTTGGCTACCACCCTCACATCAAAAATGTATAAATCCTAAACAAGAAACATCTCTTCTGCTCTGTACAGATGTGAAATGCAGTGACACACAGGTTCTATCAAACAAAGACTGTTGTGTGGGCCGCTGAAGAGGAGGTACTGCTGGCCCACCACCACCAGAGGGCGCCCTGCCTGGAGTGCGGGCTCCAGGCACCAGAGGGCGCTACCGCATCATGGGAGTAATCTGGGTGACAGCTGTCACCCATCACCAAACACAGCTGTTTCTACTCAGCACCGAGGTATATCAGGAGGATGGCGTCTCCACCTCAGTGCCGAGATATCGCCTAAGACCAAGGTAACATTCTCTGCAGCATATTCTGTGATTGATAAACTTGTTAAACCTTTCAGGACTGGTGACTACTGAGACCCTCCTTCTTTGGATAAGTACTCACCTTCCTGCTGAACTTTGCCAAGAGGTGGAGGCGGCTTCTCCCCTCTCTGTACTGGGTGCGTTCATCCACTCCTGTGTGTTCTTGCTCTCTCCTGCCAGCAGTACCGGATCCGACGAGCGGAGGCAGTGGCCACCTGGGAATTCGGGACTTGGCGGTTCCAGTATTTCCGGGGTTCGGTGGCAGTGGAGATCTGGGTGGTTCCGGTTCGACTGAGACGGACGTCTCCTATCTTCGAGCCTGCCCACACGACACCAGCGGATTCGACCCTAAACATTGTGTTTGTTATACTACTCGTGCTTGTTTCAGTAGTAAATCTTGTTTTTTACTTCCTCCATTGTCCATTCATTGCGCCCCCTGTTGTGGGTCCGTGTTCCTACACTTTCACAACAAAGACTTTGGATTGATTACAGTCTTTCTGCAGCGATTGTGGCCCTCAAACAAATTATTCCTGAGTGGCAGGTGTTCACTTTTATGAGGTTCTTCTCTGTTTTTAAAAGATAGTATTCCGGTAGAAATCCTCTAATTCATGAGACATCTAACTCTTTATTGGGAAGTTGGTTCGGTAAGAGGGTAGATCTGAATAATAATTCTCAAGCAGCTATTCTGGGTTGTTCTTCTACATGTTGGCAGATCTCTGGTGTATAACCAAACACACTCGAAAGACGATACACAAAATTTGACTTTAGCGTAAATGCTGTGACTTTTGGAATGCTAACAACACATTCACTCACTCTGAAGGTGGATCCATCTCTAGATGGTTGCATTTCAGGACCCGCGGCGGTTCCATGGCATCGTGGACCCGACAGTACGTGGCACTGATGCAGGCTCCCAGACCTGACTTGGTTAAATATAACCCAGGAACATTTAATTATTTCAACTAGACTGAACACCAAAGACAAAGAGGAGGACCATACTGTCACCATCTATCCTACTCAGTGGTGGGCACAGATAACCAAAAAATTATCTTCGATAACAGATAATCAGATAACTGAAAAGTTATCTTTGATAAAGATAAAACGATAAACCACCCAAAAATGTTTCAGAAGTTACAGATAACCGATAAATTCCAGTATTGTCTCTGGTATAGTTGCAACTACTAACAAGCTGATTTTTAGCTTTAACACCACGATCGCTTCTGGAAGCATCAAAAGCAACAACAGACCCAAACAACGAATCAACAGTTCTGTCTTTCAGCGTCCTGCCCCCTGCTGAAAGCTCCAGTTTACTACATGGCTTCCCGCACAGACGCAACTGAGAAGAGCCAGAAAGCTCAACTCTAACCAATCACAGCGCTGCCATCAGGCCGAGGTCTTGGAAAATAAAGCCCTCCTGAGTTATGGTTTGGTGTATAAATAAAATGAATATTGATCGAATAACTCAATTAATATCAATTCTGTCATTTGCGCAAAGTTAAGATATAAGATATATCTTTTAATATTGAATAATGCACTAATTGTGAAGTTTTGTAACAAACAGACAGATGGCATTCTGGGTAAAATGTGCCTCCGCTACACTGATTGGTTGATTAATTCTATGTAAACCAAGGTGTGTCGTGTGTTGGTGTTTACAAATAAATGTGCTTTTGTAAAATATGCCATTTTTTATTTGTAAAAAAAAAAAGGCATTTTCAAAAAAAAAAAAAGCCAAGTTGTAATTAGATAACCGCCTGATATAACCGGTGTCAAAATAAATAGGACACTGCCAACTACTGGTGCCAGTGCGAGTTTTAGCCCTTTTCCAGCTGATTTTTCATTCGTGTGAGAATTTTTTGGATCGCACCGAGTTTCAGGTTAATCACGTGTCCTGCATCGTTTAGTATACATGGAGTAACGAGCTGTGTTTAACATCTCACGACCACCTCCTGATCACTGATCGTATGGTCAGATGAAAATCAAACCTGTTTGATATTCTTGTGCCTGTGCAAACACCACAGAGCTGTCTTGTAATGTTTTTGTTTTGTTTTGTTTTGTTTAAACTTTGAGGTCTCCCATTGAGAGTTTTTGGAAATTAAGTTTGAAAAAAAGCTTCTGTTTACGTTTACGTCGAGTCCAACGTGTGGTTTTTGAATATACTATGTGTGTGAGAACATAAATCAGGCGCTCTGAACTTTTACACCATGCGGTTCTGTGGTACAGTGTCTGCTCAGCATCTGAGCACTGCCATGAACACTACTGGCCAGTAGATGGCAGTAGAGACCTTGATAACTTGCCAAAACAAAATTCCAGATGATCTGTGTTGCTACTTGCTATGTTTAAGATGCGTGAAATTTAATAAAAGCAAACACAAAAACAACGTCTATTGTTGTGTGGGCCGCTGAAGAGGAGGTACTGCTGGCCCACCACCACCAGAGGGCACCCGGCCTGGAGTGCGGGCTCCAGGCACCAGAGGGCGCTGCCGCCTCACAGGAGCAGCCAGGGTGACAGCTGACGCTCATCATCTTTGACAGCTGTCACCATTCATCAGGATCAGTGTTGGTATATCAGCCAGACGACATCCCCACCTCTTTGCCGAGATATCGTTCTACCTTGAAGGTAACGTACCTCAGCTGACTGTGAGACAGTATCCTTTTGTTACTTGAGCGTTGTATTGTGAACTACTTTTCCAACGAGAGGTGGAGGTAGCTTTCCTGCCATACGGATTGCTGGGTGCAAACGCGCCCTCATTTAACTGCTTTTTGTTCCTCGCCAGCAGTACCAGATCCGACACGCGGAGGCAGTGGCCACCTGGGAGTTCGGGACTTGGCGGCTCCAGTATTCCCGGGGTCTGGTGGCGGAGGAAATCGTGTGGTTCCGGTTCTGCTTTGGACAGGTGTCTCCTATCTTCGAGCCTGCCCACACGACACCTTTGTGATTTGACTCCTGTCTAGTGTTGTAATCTGTTGTATTGGTTGTGCACATTCGCAACAGTAAATTGTTGTTATTTGACCTACTCCATTGTCCGTTCATTTGCGCCCCCTGTTGTGGGTCCGTGTACCTACACTTTCACAACAGGATATCTCGGCCAGCGTCATGGATCCCGAGGGGCGTCAACCGGCTGTTGAACGGCCAATGGAAGAACAGGGCGCACAGGCGTCCGCAGGAGGGGTGATCGGTGAGTTGCAGCGGATCCTCACCGCTTTCACGACTCGGTTGGATTTGATGACCGAGCAGAACGTCCTCCTGAACCGCAGGGTGGAGGCTCTCGCCGCGCAGGTGGAAGCGCGCCCTCCGGGCGCCGCTGCGGCTCTCCCTCCCGTCGACCCTGTGCGTAACAGTGACGTTCCACTGGTCGTTCAACGACCCCTCCCACCTTCCCCGGAAGCATACATAAGCCCCCCAGAGCTGTACGGAGGCTGTGTGGAGACGTGCGCGGATTTCCTTATGCAGTGTTCGCTCGTCTTCGCACAGCGTCCCGTCATGTACGCGACTGATGCTAGCAAAGTAGCTTATGTGATAAATCTGCTTCGTGGTGAGGCACGCGCTTGGGCTGCAGCGCTCTGGGAGCAAAATTCACGGCTCCTTCAGACATATGATGGGTTTGTGAGGGAGTTCAGAACAGTGTTCGATCACCCGAATAGAGGAGAGACCGCTTCGGCCGTGCTACTGTCAATGAGACAGGGGCGCCGGAGCGCAGCTGCCTATGCAGTCGACTTCCGCATCGCGGCTGCGAGGTCAGGCTGGAATAGCACTGCCCTCCGCGCCGCCTTTGTAAACGGACTGTCATTGGTTCTAAAGGAGCACCTGGTGGCTAAGGATGAACCGCGGGATTTAGATGGGCTTATCGATCTCGTCATACGATTAGACAATCGGTTGGAAGAACGCCGTCGGGAACGAGACGAAGGGCGTGGCCGGGCACGCGCCGTCCCTCTCCCTTCCGGTTCCGATCGCGTTCCGCCCTCCCCACGCTCCACGGCCCCTGCGCCTCGTGTGGTTACAGCTCCCCCTGCTGACGAAGCTATGGACACGAGCAGGGCCACATTTAGAGCACCAAGTAGACAGAGGAGGCTGGACCGCGGGGCGTGTTTTGTTTGTGGCTCGATAGAGCATCAATTGAGAGACTGCCCCGAGCGGTTAAACACCAACGCCCGCCCCTAGAGACTGGGCTAGGGGTGGGCCGAGACATTCACGTGGGACACACCCACATTGTCACTCGACTCCCAGTTACAATCCTTTATGAGGATTTAACCCTGAAGGCCCCAGCACTGGTGGACACGGGCTCTGAAGGGAATTTGCTAGACAGCAAATGGGCCAGGGAGATAGGGCTCCCTCTGGTGGCGCTTACCTCGCCTGTGCAGGTGCGGGCACTAGATGGCTCCCTACTCCCTCCAATCACTCACAAGACACCACCAGTAACCCTGGTGGTGTCGGGAAATCACCGGGAGGAGATCGAGTTTTTTGTGACTCCGGCCACCTCCCGTGTGATTTTAGGGTTCCCCTGGATGTTGAAACACAATCCCCGGATCGATTGGCCGTCCGGGGTAGTGGTTCAGTGGAGCGAAACCTGCCATCGGGTACGTTTAGGTTCCTCGGTTCCTCCCGGTTCCCAGGCCAGGGAGGAGGTCAGAGCCCCGCCCAATCTAGGGACGGTGCCGGTGCAGTACCATGACCTTGCGGAGGTGTTTAGCAAGGATCTGGCGCTCACCCTTCCCCCGCACCGCCCATATGATTGTGCCATTGATTTGGTCCCAGGCGTTGAGTTCCCGTCCAGTAGGCTGTACAACCTCTCACGACCTGAGCGCGAATCAATGGAGACCTACATCCGGGACTCTTTGGCTGCCGGGTTGATCCGGAATTCCACCTCCTCGATGGGTGCGGGTTTCTTTTTTGTGGGGAAAAAGGATGGCGGACTACGTCCATGCATCGATTACAGGGGGCTGAACGAAATCACGGTTCGTAACCGATACCCCTTACCCTTGTTGGATTCTGTGTTCACGCCCCTGCATGGAGCCAAGATATTCACCAAGCTTGATCTTAGGAATGCATATCACCTGGTTCGGATCCGGAAGGGAGACGAGTGGAAGACGGCATTTAACACCCCGTTAGGTCACTTTGAGTACCTGGTCATGCCGTTCGGTCTTACAAACGCTCCCGCGACGTTCCAAGCATTAGTTAATGACGTCTTGCGGGACTTCCTGCACCGATTCGTCTTCGTATATCTGGACGATATACTCATCTTTTCTCCGGATCCTGAGACTCATGTCCGGCATGTACGTCAGGTCCTGCAGCGGTTGTTGGAGAACCGGCTGTTTGTGAAGGGCGAGAAGTGCGAGTTTCACCGCACTTCTTTCTTTGTCCTTCCTGGGGTTTATCATTTCCCCTAACTCCGTCGCTCCTCCAAGGTTGCGGCGGTGAGAGACTGGCCCCAACCCACTAGCCGTAGGAAGCTGCAACAGTTCCTCGGCTTTGCTAATTTCTACAGGAGGTTTATCAAGGGCTATAGTCAGGTAGCTAGCCCCCTGACAGCCCTGACCTCACCAAAAGTCCCCTTCACCTGGTCGGATCGTTGCGATGCCGCGTTCAAGGAGTTGAAACGGCGCTTCTCGTCTGCACCTGTTCTGGTGCAGCCCGATCCTAGTCGCCAGTTGGTGGTTGAAGTGGACGCCTCGGACTCAGGGATAGGAGCTGTGCTCTCCCAGAGCGGGAAGACCGATAAGGTCCTTCACCCGTGTGCCTATTTTTCCCGCAGGTTGACCCCGGCCGAACGGAACTATGACGTCGGCAATCGAGAGCTCCTTGCGGTGAAAGAGGCCCTTGAAGAGTGGAGACATCTGTTGGAGGGAACGTCCGTGCCATTCACGGTTTTCACTGACCACCGGAACCTGGAGTATATCAGGACCGCCAAGCGGCTGAACCCCAGGCAAGCCCGCTGGTCACTGTTCTTCGGCCGTTTTGACTTCCGGATCACCTACCGTCCCAGGACCAAAAACCAGAGATCGGATGCCTTGTCCCGGGTACATGAAGACGAAGTCAAAACGGAGTTGTCGGATCCACCGGAACCCATCATCCCGGAGTCCACTATCGTGGCCACCCTCACCTGGGACGTAGAGAGAACCGTCCGGGAGGCCCTGGCACGAAGCCCGGACCCCGGAACCGGGCCGAAGAATAGACTTTACGTCCCACCAGAAGCTAGGGCTGCAGTCCTGGACTTCTGTCACGGCTCTAAGCTCTCCTGTCATCCAGGGGTGCGAAGAACCGTGGCAGTTGTCCGGCAGTGCTTCTGGTGGGCGTCCCTGGAGGCCGACGTCCGGGATTATATCCAGGCCTGTACCACCTGCGCCAGGGGCAAGGCCGACCATCGCAAGGTTTCGGGATTGCTACAGCCGCTGCCCGTGCCTCATCACCCCTGATCTCACATCGGCCTGGATTTTGTCACGGGCCTCCCGCCGTCCCAGGGCAACACCGTCATCCTCACGATAGTGGACCGATTCTCCAAGGAGGCCCACTTCGTGGCCCTCCCGAAGCTCCCAACGGCCCAGGAGACAGGGCCCACACGTCGTCCGGCTGCATGGGATCCCAACAGACAGCGTCTCCGATCGCGGTCCCCAGTTCTCCTCGCACGTCTGGAGGAGCTTCTGCCGGGAACTGGGGGCCACGGTCAGTCTCTCATCCGGGTATCATCCCCAAACCAACGGGCAAGCAGAACGGGCCAACCAAGAGATGGAGCAGACCCTGCGTTGCGTGACAGCCGCGCACCCGGCGGCCTGGAGTACCCATCTGGCCTGGATCGAGTATGCCCACAACAGCCAAGTGTCATCAGCCACCGGCCTCTCCCCTTTTGAGGTGTGTCTAGGGTATCAGCCCCCGTTGTTTCCGGTGGTTGAGGGAGAGGTCGGTGTGCCCTCGGTCCAGGCCCACCTGCGGAAGTGCCGTTGGGTGTGGCGAGCCGCCCGTTCTGCTTTGCTGAAGGCCCGGATGAGGACAAAGGCCCATGCAGACCGTCGGCGGACCCCGGCCCCTACGTATCGTCCAGGGCAGGAAGTGTGGTTGTCAACCAAGGACATTCCACTCCAAGTGGCCTCCCCGAAACTACAGGAACGATACATAGGTCTCTTTAAAATCCTCAAGGTCATCAGTCCCGCCGCAGTGAGGCTTCAGCTTCCGGCCTCACTGCGGATCCATCCCGTGTTTCACGTGTCAAGGATCAAGCCCCATCACACCTCACCCCTCTGTACTCCGGGTCCGGCACCACCTCCTGCCCGGATCATCGATGGCGAGCCGGCTTGGACTGTGCGCCGGCTCTTGGATGTCCGCAGGATGGGCCGGGGCTTCCAGTATTTGGTGGACTGGGAGGGGTACGGACCTGAAGAACGCTCCTGGGTGAAGAGGAGCTTCCTCCTGGACCCTGCCCTCCTGGCCGATTTCTACCGCCGCCACCCGGACAAGCCTGGTCGGGCGCCAGGAGGCGCCCGTTGAGGGGGGGGTCCTGTTGTGTGGGCCGCTGAAGAGGAGGTACTGCTGGCCCACCACCACCAGAGGGCACCCGGCCTGGAGTGCGGGCTCCAGGCACCAGAGGGCGCTGCCGCCTCACAGGAGCAGCCAGGGTGACAGCTGACGCTCATCATCTTTGACAGCTGTCACCATTCATCAGGATCAGTGTTGGTATATCAGCCAGACGACATCTCCACCTCTTTGCCGAGATATCGTTCTACCTTGAAGGTAACGTACCTCAGCTGACTGTGAGACAGTATCCTTTTGTTACTTGAGCGTTGTATTGTGAACTACTTTTCCAACGAGAGGTGGAGGTAGCTTTCCTGCCATACGGATTGCTGGGTGCAAATGCGCCCTCATTTAACTGCTTTTTGTTCCTCGCCAGCAGTACCAGATCCGACACGCGGAGGCAGTGGCCACCTGGGAGTTCGGGACTTGGCG
The DNA here is from genome assembly GCF_902500255.1 of Thalassophryne amazonica. Lineage (NCBI taxonomy): Eukaryota > Metazoa > Chordata > Actinopteri > Batrachoidiformes > Batrachoididae > Thalassophryne > Thalassophryne amazonica. The sequence goes on along the minus strand of NC_047120.1, from coordinate 48,691,653 downwards.
GCTCCAGTATTCCCGGGGTCTGGTGGCGGAGGAAATCGTGTGGTTCCGGTTCTGCTTTGGACAGGTGTCTCCTATCTTCGAGCCTGCCCACACGACACCTTTGTGATTTGACTCCTGTCTAGTGTTGTAATCTGTTGTATTGGTTGTGCACATTCGCAACAGTAAATTGTTGTTATTTGACCTACTCCATTGTCCGTTCATTTGTGCCCCCTGTTGTGGGTCCATGTACCTACACTTTCACAACAGTCTATAAACTCAGAGAATACCTTCACGAGAATTTTAGGCACGAGAGTTTAATGCTGTTGTCCTGACCAGAGTGTCTCAAATGCATTTCTCCTGTCGTGAACGTACTGAGATTTCCGTACTGAGATTACCCTATCCTACCCATAATGCACTGCTGGGCACAGCATGCCCACACTAAAACCTTAAAAAATAGCGCATTACTTTAAAACTAAAACATATATCTGATATTTTCACTTTATAAAACTTCAGAAGTGACCTTAATTTAAATAACTTGTCCGAAATAAGTTTGGTTAAAATTTGAACCATAAGTTAAAAATGTATGCCTCTGGGTGACTTGGATATTGTGATATTGGCCACATATCATGGTGTTAAAAGAAATGTTTCTTTTTTTTTTTTTTGGTGACCAGTTCTCTTTTGCCTGCAGAGGATAGTGTAGTTTCTTATAAAAACAGCTCTCCAGTTTGCAGAGGGTAGAACTGCACGTGTTCACCTTTGTTTACCATATTAACGGGTCTAAAAATTATCGACAAAAATTCATCGGAGGATAACGCTATGTAACAAATTTTTATTTTTGTTTTGGTCCTGGGTACACAGTGTGTTTTCCTAACCTGTTATGCCTTAAATAAATAGAAAATAGCTGTTATTCCACAGAAACTTTGCTTCTGTGATCAGGACAATGATATTTTGAAATTTGTCTGTTTTCAAGAATATTCTCGATTCGCCTTCACTACGATTGAGTAGTCTTCTAGAATATTCTTTAACTGCTAGAACTGTCCAGAATTTTCTAGAAGTTTCCAGAATTATCTAGAAATTTCAAGAAACTTTTAGAACTTTCTAGAATGTTAAAAAAATAAAATCAAAGTTTGTGCTTAATGTAGTCATTTTTCCATAGACTTTAGACATAAGCAGTTGAAATATAACACTTAGAAGCCAGGAACAAAAATTGTGTTACATAGTGTAATTAGTCTGATAATGGTTTTCAAAGTTATCTGAAAAGACAATCCGATAATGAAAACTTTATCTTCGATAGTTATCGGATTATCGGAAGTGTGCCCACCACTGATCCTACTACCAGCCCCAGCAGCCAACTGCATTGTGTCAGTGTAAAAATAACTGTACCTTCTGGTCAAAATTAAGTTCTTTCAAACCAAAATACACATATGACATCATAACTAGTAGAAGGTCAAAACACTTCAGCCTCCATCTCATTTTCACTGATGTGTATCTAGATGCTTACTGTATGAGACCTTGTCTTTACCTTGGGAAACCTTAGCGGGTCTGGGGAGTTTGTAGTGAACTATGATATTCCATCATTGCCGTAGTCTTGATTTTATCATGGCTGTATTTTCAAGATATTAAAAAATTTAATTTTTTTGTTTCCATCATGACCTTTGACAACCACCCAGGTTGTCTGCCCAATAATTCGTATTCACAAATATTGTTATACAGCTGCTGTTATTGGGTCTAGTGGCTTACTAACACATCAGCAGGTGAAATTAATACTTGCCAAGTGTCTTATCAGATGCAATACTGAAAATTTGGAGTATTTCACAGTGTATTTAAATGGTGGTTTATGTGTGTTGACTCATGAATCTGAAGTGCTAGGACTCGCTATTGACCACACAATCTATGTTGCTGACATGCAGATTAAAAGCTGTAAAGTGGTCCATGGCAGCGTCTGGTAAATCCTGCAAGCCCTTCAGCAAATTTACAAAAACCATTGTGTTTTAACTTGTAGTAATTAAAAGCTATTCATAACCAACTAATAGGCTGAAGCCTCATCATTAGCTCAGATTTCTGCTATAATCTGGCAGTTATTTTTCCAGTGTGTAGAGAAATTTTCTGTGAAACTCAACCAGAAAGAAGAAATGAAAGAGAATTGGAACTGACAGGCAGAGGTGCCCGGGGATAGTAGATTTATTTGAATTAAAGAGTAAGCGGAGCAGAGTTTAAACAAGCAGAGGAACATACTTCCTATGCAAGTTCAATAACCCATGGTTCGAATGGCACAGGGTACGGGGGTCTGACTCCCCTCCTGCCGTAAAGATTTGTACAGTCTCCAAAAGAGGTCAAAAACAACAATTTACGGGATATATCCTTTTTATTTGTAGTTGTAAATGCTATAATAATATCATGTGTCATCTTGTAGAAGGAATAGTTACAAGTCTCCCCACCACATATAGAAAAAAAATCGACCCAGAATGCATTGCGTCGTCAACATCCATTTTTGTTTTTTGTTTTTTAAGTAGACCGACACACTTGTGGTAGCAATGATGATTTTCGCATAGCAGTGCCTGGCTAATGAGCTTTATTTTGTAATTATTTTTCCTATTTGTTTACCGTTACTTTCACATGCTTTACCTCCCAGTCTGTGATCATGGAGGAGTGTGAAAATTTCAGGGATATGACAGTCCCACCGCTTCAAAAATGTCTGGCTGTAAGGGGTGTTTCCTGCAGTAGAAAACTTCACCGGTAGCCGGTGAGTCTTACAGAGAGAGAAAGCAAGAGTGGGTGACGACGATGGACGGCTGTGTTCGCGATCTTAACGGGGGAGCTGTGGAATGGCTACCAGCCATTCATATTAGCGATGCACATACTAACCTGCTTATTGTCTGTGGAAGGACAAATGAAAGAATGAAGCAACACAAATGTGACAATGGCTATTGGATGTTTGCTGACCATCATATAGAACTCGTAAATATCGATAGGAGATAAAAACGTTGAGTTCATACAATGCCGTGTGAACCCGGAGCAGTGCCATACAGTAGAATGATATTCTATATGGTTGCTAAAATCGATAAAATAAAAAAATTAATGAAAGTAAAATCAGTGGGATGCAGTAGTGTTTCAGGGTATCTATTTATTACTACTTTGCTTGAGCTTTCTGAATATCCTGCAAGGGTTCTGAATATCTGCAAGGGCCAGCACAGTTGAGCATAGGGGGCCCCTATGCGGTGATTCAACCAACATAGGGGGGCTTTTCTGCTTTTTTCCTTTCTTTTTAAAGGACATGTTGCATATTATTTAGCGTCCCAGTTAGCAACACAAAGTGGCCCTCAAAATGCAGGAAATAGTGTTTCACAGGGTTATTGAATTTCAAAATTTTCTTGGGGAAATGCTCCTGGACCCTCCTACAATACTCGCAGCTGCAACGCTCGTCACACGGTCTTGCTAAGCTCCTCCCTATGCTGTGAAAAAAAATCCTGGTATGAACCTGCCTGCGGGTTATAAAGGTGCTAAAGCCAGAAATATGTAGGTTGGCGGACCTGGCAGCCCAATTTCCCAGCAAAAGAAATAGTTGAAAGAAATAGTTGAAGAAATGGTATGTAAGTAGCCTACCTAGAATTTTATGTGTGTTATTGTTTAAAATTGACACTCAATTATTATAAATGACCTATTTAGTAGCCTTCAACTCTACATGAGGTAAGTCATTCCAAGAATGGTTTTTGTGTGCTTTGAAGTTGAATAATTGTTGCTACGATCGCTTCAAACTTACTGTTACTTCTGTTATCACATTAGCGTTGTTTGAATGCTAACAGTAGCTATTAGCTTCAAACTTACTGTTACTTCTGTTATCACATTAGCATTGTTTGAATGGTAACATTAGCTATTAGCTTCAAATTTTATGTTACTTCTGTTATCACATTAGCATTGTTTGAATGCTTAACATTAGCTATTAGCTTCAAACTTACTGTTACTTCTGTTATCACATTAGCATTGTTTGAATGCTTAACATTAGCTATTAGCTCAAACTTACTGCTAGTTCTGTTATCACATTAGCATTGTCTGAATGCTCACATTACCTATTTTCTAACTTTTGCCTTATGTTAACACTGAGCTACCTAACTAATGTTAGCGAACTAAAGCTAAAATTAGCTTTACCTAAGTAATTGGGTCATTTTATGTTATTTTATGTGTAATAATCTCTGCAGGTTGCTTCTCAATCCCCCCCCCCCCCCCCCCCCATTTCTTTGAACGTCCTCTCTTTTTATGCCAAAGATAAAAAAAACATTTCCTTATTTCCCTTCACGGGCCGCTCATTCATGCGACAGTCCTGTGAGCCCAATTAAACGAACACTCAGTGAGCATTTGAGAAAAACGCACCTAAATTTTAATGCTTAAACAGTCCTGTGAAGTTTCACCCTATAAAGTAAGTGTTGCACTTGCTTAATTCACAATCCCGCTGGGCTTCCGTGCTGTCCTTCGAAACATTTTCCTTTTATCCGTCCTTCCACAGGTGACTTTCCTCCTATCAGCCCCCAGCTGACTTGACAGGAAGCAGACAATGTCATTAAAAACACTCCGCATCTGCCGAGGGCTGCGGAGGAATATTAAGTGTCCCGAGGTCTGCCACTTAATGTGGCAAGGGCATTTCAACACCTGACACAGAAAAGGGAAATCAGCCTGAGTTGAAACGCCCCGTTATACGCCATTCTGGGAGCGTTACCCTTAAACGTTCTTCACTTTGTCTGCTCGCATTTTCCTGGCAACATACGTGCTCTTGAATACCCTCAGAGCATAAGGCAAGACAGGGCGCAACAACTATATTTATAGAGGGTATTTCATTCATCGTAAAGGCTAAAATCACACACACGACACAGAAAGCGCACGAGGCATAATGTGCGAAACATTTACATAAGCAATCTCATGGAAGCCTACAGCTGAGATTAAATAATGCCGCCAGCTATGGCTGGGACCGTCAGAGGATAACTGGATCAATGGTGACACCGCTTCCCATCCTAAACGAGGATAAACCCTTTATTCCTACATTTTATCACTGAATCCTCTGTTTCCAGGTAGAGAGCAGTAATACTACTGTCTAAGCTGTTACATAACTGCAGTTTATCTGCCCAGGCTAACTTAATCCTGGATGACCTTAGTGACTTGTCTAGCGTTTGACTTTTGAAATTCAGTGAAATGGCAGCTGTCCAGCCAAATATGATTGAGAACTATTTAGACAATACTAGTCAGAAGACTGAGAGAGAAAGAGGAAAAAAAAAATACTATTTTTACACCCACACGCAGCAGTGCTTACGGGGTATTGTTTTTGTTACTGAGTTTGGGTCACTGGTCAAACGTTGGTAGAATATTTGAAGATCAGCAAAAGACAAAATGATTTGATTCGGAGAAAAAAAAAGTCCAAAATCCATCCTGATCTTACACCGAGTGTGTGTTGGTGTCACGAAAAGTAATTTAATCTATTAGTTGTTGTCGGAAAATGCGATACATTTTGGTGACAATATCACAAATGTTGGGGTGACACGGGCGTGTGTTGGGGGGGTATTGGGGTTATGGTTAGGGTTAGGGTTAGGGTGAGGGTTAGGATTAGGGTTAGAAATAGCGACTGAAACTTTAGCACATCATGGAAATATGACGTATTTTGTGATGGTATCACGAAAAAAGCCTGAGACTGAGCTGCCAAATGTGTTTGGCCCATTTTTGGATAAGGGACATTTTTAATACCTATTTTGAAGAACTGGTTAAAGAGCCTATTAACCGCAATTACAAAGTATTGTCATTTGATTGGTGGATTCTATGTCTCGATATAGTCATGATTTGACCCATTGAATGGGTGACTTCACTAGTGTGGTACAATCCATGCATTTTTCTCCCATCCATTTTTTTATTTTACAATTGTAATTAAAACATCAAATGACACAGATCTATTTAGGTGTCATATAAAACAAATAATGAATGCTTTCCATTTGCACAATGAAAGGATATTTTCACTTGTGCACCTTGCACAAGTGAAAATATCCACATTGACCGCTTCTGAATGGGGGATCCAGAGGCATTCCCAGGCCAGCGTGGAGATATAATCTCTCCACCTAGTTCTGGGTCTTCCCCGGGATCTCCTCCCAGATGGACGTGCCTGGAACACCTCCCTAGGGAGGCGCCCAGGAAGCATCCTTACCAGATGCCTGAACCACCCCAGCTGCCTCCTTTCAACGCGAAGGAGCAGCGACTCTACTCCGAGCTCCCCACAGATACCCAAACTTCTCACCTTATCTCTAAGGTTGACACCAGCCACCCTCCTGAGGAAGCCCATTTCAGCTGCTTATACCTGTGATCTATTTCTTTCGGTCATGACCCAACCCTCATGACCATAGGTGAGAGTAGAATAAAGATTTACCAGTAGATCGAGAGCTTTGTCTTTTGGCTCAGCTCCCTTTTCGTCACAACAGTACGGTAGCGTGAATGCAGTACCGCCCCTGCTGCACCGATTCTCAGGCCAATCTCACGCTCCATCGTCCCCTTACTCGTGAACAAGACCCAGAGGTACTTGAACTCCTTCACTTGGGGCAAGGCCGTATTCCCTACCCGGGAGTAGGCAATCCATCAGTTTCCTGCTGACAACAATGGCCTCAGATTTAGAGGTGCTGATCCTCATCCCAGCCACTTCACACTCGGCTGCGAACCGATCCAGTAAGTGTTGGAGGTCACCGGCCGATGAAGCCAACAGGACCACATCATCTGCAAAAATCAGTGATGGGACCCTGAGCCCACCAAACCGAAAACCCTCCTCCCCCCAAATACACCTTGATATCCTGTCCATGAATATCACAAACAGGACTGGTGACAAGGCGCAGGTCTGGCGGAGGCCAACCTTCACCGGAAACGAGTCCGACTTACTGCTGTGCGCCTGAACACAGCTCTTGCTTTTTACAGTAATATGCAGTTGAACATAAGGAATTAAATGATTCTAAGTTGAGCTTTTCAACATTCAATGTGTACAGGGGCTCAAAGAGTTTTACAATAATGCCTCACATTTAACCATCCACACACACACACACACACACACACACACACACACACACACACACACACACACACACACACACACACACACACACACACACACACACACACACAGCATCAGTGTCAGCATGCCACCAAGTGAGGTGCTCAATTGCACACTGGGAGCAAATTGGGGATGAAAGACCTTGCTCTAGGTGAGCTGTCTGTCTGACATACAATCAAACTGAGGATGTTCTATTCACAAGCCCGCTGTGCTAACCTCCCGGTCACAACCCCACTACAACTCAAGTTTCAGGGAGAATTCCAAGCTTTTTTCTCTCAAAGTATAATGAAAAAATAAGGGCTAGAGGAGCACAGGACGCTGGATTCTCTCATGAGGTCAATGATCATTTGTGTATAGACCTTTAGATTTGGATGACCAATATGCTGACTGGACTATTCTACCTGAATCCTTAGGCAAGACACGTTGTCGACATTGTGCCAGTCCACCCAGCTGAAATTGACATGGCCTTAGCTGGGGAAGCAACTAGTGATGGACTAGGGTCATGTCCACGAATTGTTGTAGATTTTCAGTGTTTTCAAGCTAGATAGGACTGTGGGGTTTTGGAAGAGTCACCAATATTTTGGAACATTTCATCTTTCAGTGCCCCACATACAAATGTCAGAAATAAGATTCATTCGTCGAGTATCAGGGTTTACACTTTGGGACAGGGTGAGAAGCTTGAATATCTGGGAGGGACTGAGTAGCGCTGCTACTTCGCATTGAAAGGAGCCAGCTGAATGGTTCAGGTATCTGGTGAGGATTTGTTGTGACACATCCAACTGGGAAGAGGCCTCAGGGAAGATCCAGGACATGAAGGATTATTTTCCAGTTAGCTGGGTAATACCTTGGGATCCCACAGGAAGCTTTAGAGGACTTTGCTGAGGATAGGGAAGTGTGGGGTGAGCTGCTTGGTCTACTGGACCTGAATAAGTTGCACAAAATGAGTGAGTGAGTGAATGGTGCTACCACTTCATGCATCAAGAAGCAAAATGAATTTAATAGGGGCAGTATGTAACGCAACCCCTGCATTAAGGACAAGCTAACAAGCTAATTAATGTTTTATGCAAGGCACAAAACACAAATAAACTGCTTCTTGATCCTACTGAACAGACAGTCACATTTGAGGTAAATGTGCAATGTAATTAAATGTTTGAAAACCTGAAGCATTATTTATTTATAATGCAAACACTGCATTAAGTAGCACAAGCTAACGAGTTAATTAATGATTTTGTATGAAGCACAAAACATGAGTAAACTACTTATTGATCCCACTGAACAGACGGTCATATGTGAGGTAAATGTGCAATGCAATTAAACCCTTGAAAACTCTGCACATTATTTATTTATTCATATTTCAAGCACCATTTTCGCCATCAACAGCTAACTTACAAATGAATTTTACTGCAATGGCGCACAAACTGCTTCTTTTGGCAACTGAACAGACGGTCATATGTGAAGTAAGTATTTGGCAACTCTTTTGAGAATGTTTGTAAAAGATAGACTTACAGGATACTTTAGCTTAGCTTCTTCTTTCAATTTAGGCCCAGGACTCCTAACAGAGCTGTTCTTGTTGTCTCACACTGTCCAAACAAGTGTTCTTCTGTGCAATAAAAAAGCTATATTCCCCTTTTTAAGCATTATTTCTTATATAAGCTAGCTCTCTAAGACAAATAATGTTCTACTAGTACTACTACTGCTTTTATTTTTTTAATTTAGCCTTATTTAGCCTTTATTTAACCAGGATAGTCCCACTGAGATTATAAATCTCTTTTGCAAGGGAGACCTGGCCAAGACTGTGTTTTGTTGCTGCTGCATCTTCTACACTAGAATGTGAATGGCATCACCCAATCAGTATAAAGGAGTGCATTGTCACGCCTGTAGAGGGTACCATCTTGTGGCTACAGATGATAATGCAGTATTTTTTCATATAGAAGTTTCGCTGGAATATAAGTCACAGGACCTCCCAAACAAGTTAAAAAACAAACAAATAAGACTTATACTCCACAAAATATGATATGTCTAATCAGTATATCAACTTTGAGGACCTCGGTTGTTGGAAAAGGTCAAGGGGACGCCCGTGTTTCACCTGGCTGTGGCAAATAGACGAATACTTTGAAGGATTTGGTGTAGTAGGTAGACCAGTTGTCTGCCTTGACGGTGGCCATTCAGGACCCAAGGCGGTTCCATGGTTCCCACACCTGACCTGATTTGCTGATGTAATCTTTAGCACCTTCTAGAAACACAAATAATGTTGTGTCACTTTGTGTTATCCTGTTTATCAAAGGTTCCTTCAGTGAAATTAAGTCTTAACAGGTTTATTTTCAAGTACATTTTAGGAGCAGGATGGTATGAGTGTGAAATGGGAGCCTTGGTTGGAAATTGGAGCCTAAGGTTCAGCTTTAGGACAAAACATATGGTGAAGAGGAAAGATGTGCAGAGGCTGGAATCTGAAGGTCAAAGGAGGAAATGATGGTTATGACAAATAAAACTCAACCTCCACCACTAATGAAATCTTTATAGACATTTCTTCTATTTTCCGTCACTGGCATGAAGAACTTTGTCTTAGGATCTCCTCTAAGCTTGGTTTTCTTGACAGCCTGTGCATAGGGAACATCCTGATTATAGTAGATACCAAAACAGAGTCAGAGGTCAGGACCACAGTCTGTTATGCATGCTGACTTCTGAGTCCCAGAGGATCAGCGGGCTATGGCCAGTGTATGCCCCAGCAATCATAACCACCCTCAAGGGTTTTTAGAAGGAAATCTTTGCACAAACACACCCCATGCCTGTCGTTTGTGCACATCAGCAGTTGAGCAGAGTTTGGAGGATTGCCAGGCAAGGAAAGAAGATTTTACTCTGGAGTCTTGTAGGATTTGTCAGTTCTGCATGGAAGGACCAGTTGTGCAAGTAATCCAGATATCTGGTTTAGCTGCACTTATTTGAGCGTGCTTCCTCGTGACACCAATGGGGATCTCTGTTCTGAAGGAGCTCTGACTCTGTCAGGTCATCAACAGGCAAGAAAATTATGGTGTCAGTTACACTGATGAGTTGTTTCTCCATGACTTGGACGTTTGTTGATCTTCAGGATTTGAAGGAACCAGCATCTTTACTGAATCTCTGACAAATATTTTGTATGAGCTCTTGGTGCAGCTGGTACGGTTGGAAGAACCTGTTTTTGAAAAAACATCTTTTCGTTCAAGATGAGACGTACACCGTAGTCATCGGCAGATGGTGATTAAAACTAAACAACAGACTTTATTAGTTCTCCTAGCACATTAAACATTAATCAGTGTGCCAAATATCACAAATGGCGTACACACATACACACACACCATATTGTTTTTATTGGATTTAAGGCCCTACAGACCCGCAGAGCAACTACACACATTCACTTCCAGATGAACACTCTTACAGGAAACACATTGTAGTCGATTCCTGAATGACATTTATCTCAGATTTAGATTAGATGAAATGTGCTTTATTTAACTTTCAGCTAATGAGAGTTGTGCCTGGTCAGTAGTAGTTCTATGAACAGAATCTCAAGCTTGAGTTGGACAGTGCTGGTTTATGTACGCTGGGATGGGTTAGGGTTGACCATGGGGTTGGGTTGACTGTGAAATGGGGAGGATGACCAAATCTGAGGCTGTGGCGCTTGGCTCAAAACCAATAAATTGCATCTTCTTGGTTGGAATTTCTGCCCCATCTGAAGAAGTCCAAGTCTTGTTACTGTTTTGTTAACAATTAGAAGCCAAATGAAGCATGGATTCCAGCAAGGGCAATGTGGTGGCTTCAGCTTCGGAGGTATATCTAGGACAACCAACTTGTAGGAGACTTTGGGGTAGACTATACTGTTCTTAGTGTTTTCAGAACGTGACTTGCATTATGTAAGGGGATAGTTTGCACCTTATACAATGAAATCAAGGGCCACACCTATGCAGGTCTTTCTAACACTGGGACGGCTCCTGAAAGGTGACTTTCAAGACCATGTTTGGGACTTCTGGGTAGCCCTGAAAACCACTGGGTGGGGCTCAACACTGATTTAAGTCAAGCATGCAGAGATGACAACAAACCCCAAACCAGACTTGAAAACAAGAGCAAAAGTAGAAGAGCTGGCAATAAGTGGACTGACAAGGAAGTACAGGCATTGGTGGTTTTCTTCTCAACAGATGAGATTCAGTGAGGATTTGAGTACTTGAGGAGGAATAAGACAATGTATGTTGCAGTCAAAACTGTCCCATTGTGTTGTCAGCTTTATTTGAACTGGACAAGGTCCAGCAAGGATTTGAGGACTTGAGGATGAATGAAAAAGTTCAAGTATCTTTGGGTTTTGTTCACAACTAGGGGCCAAATGGAATGAGTATCAACAGGTGGTTTGTGGCAACTTCAGTTTTGGAGGTATATTCAGTACAACCAAGTGGAAGGAAACCTTGTTGGGATAGAAAATACAATTCTTATAGCATCTTCAGAATGTGGTTTCCATTGTGCGTGGGAATGGTTTGCAGCTGATCATAAAGTGGACAGTAAAACCAAGTCTGAGGCCATAGTTCCCACCTTGGAACCAACGAGCAACTGCCCCACTTGGAGTTCAATTGCACTTATCACTGTTACGGTGATAGCACATTGTGCACAAACGTCAACCCAGAGATACCTGAATACTCAACACACCAGCCGGGCAGTTTCACTGTCAATCAATATCACAAACGGCAAGCTTATTAAAGATGTTTGTCACAATATATCCAGGCGGTTTACGTCACAGAGAAGACAGACATCCACTGCAAATAACTACAAAAAGGTCAAATGAGTAAATTAGTTGAGGTAGCTAATAAGGTGGATAACCTTGGTGTTCCACCAAGGGGAGCCAACGTTGAGCAGGACAAAAGCTGCTGATTAGTTTTATGTGATGCAGAGCTGATTTTATCACTGTGGATTTGCTTTAAAAACGTCATGACTTTCCAGCATCACACTTCAAACCTGAATGTGTCGTCCCCAGTGTGCACAGGGATGGTTTGTAGCTTGAAACCAATGAGTTGTTGCCCCACTTGAAGGAGTTCAAGGGTCTTTCTATTGTTCACAGTTAAAAAGGGCAGATTTGACAGGCAGATTGGAGGAACTTCAGCAACACTTCATGCCGTTTTGACAAAGAGCTCAGTGTAACTGTCAGTTCATGCATCAATGCACACCTGTGATCCAGAACACTGCATGAAATCATGGATACAAAATGGCTTTTGGCTGCTTGTACAGACGTGGTGAGGAGCTCTGACATCCTACTTAGCTGAGTGGGGTTTGCTAAGATGGCTCAGGCTTCTGATTTGGAGGTTTATCCGGGACACCCCACTGGGAAGAAACCCCAGAATAGATCCGGACCACAATTGACGGATTATAAATCTGTGTAAAAACTCTTTGTGATTCAAACTGGAGGATGTGTTGTGTGGGCCGCTGAAGAGGAGGTACTGCTGGCCCACCACCACTAGAGGGCGCCCTGCCTGGAGTGCGGGCTCCAGGCACCGGAGGGCGCTGCCGCCTTACAGGAGCAGCCAGGATGACAGCTGTCACCCATCACTGGAGACAGCTGATTCCAATCAACAGGGAGGTATATCAGCAGGACGGCATCTCCACCTCATTTGCCGAGATATCGCCTTATCAAAGAGGTAACAATCTCCGCCCAAACATACGTGTGACTATAGTTGTAATTCTTGTTGATTATTTGTAGGACAGCTGACTACCGGACAACATTTGGATAAGTACTCACCTTCCTACACTTCTTGATTGTTGTTGACGAGAGGTGGAGGTGGACTCTCCACCCTCCGTGTTGCTGGGTGCAGCCGCATCCACACCTGACTGTTTCTGTTCCTTGCCAGCAGTACCGGATCCGACGAGCGGAGGCAGTGGCCACCTGGGAATTCGGGACTTGGCGGCTCCAGTATTCCCGGGGTTCGGTGGCAGAGGAAATCGGGTTGGTTCCGGTTCGACTTGGACAGACGTCTCCTATCGTCGAGCCTGCCCACACGACACCGTTGTAATTGAACTCAGTCTCAATATTGTAATCGGTTGTGTTTGTTGTGCCTGTTTCACAACAGTAAAAACAGTGTTATTTGACTCCTCCATTGTCCGTTCATTTGCGCCCCCTGTTGTGGGTCCGTGTTCCTACACTTTCACAACAGGATGTGGCTCAGGAGTGGGACATCAGGTGGACCTTCTGCTTCTCATCCTGCATCATTCTTGTGTATGATGTTGAACCCCCATGTAGATCTCACACCTCATCAAACACAAAATAAACAGATGTCCAGTGAGCCCGAATACGAGGAACCATCTGCATGACTGTGCCGTGACATATCCATCTCATCCAACTGAAACCTTGGCCTTTTGCCGAGACTTTCAACTAAAGCACTACTTGTAATTTTACTTTAATAAATGCACCACGGCACCTTTGTAGGCCATTAAAAATTATCTCATTTTGAAGTGGAAAGAAGTCCACTGCATGCATTTAATCATCTAAAATCTCACTTGGAGGGGAGCCGGCGAGCACAGATCCACATCCACACGGGTTGTGTTGCGTTACACATGCTGGCCTGCTGTACTCATAATCTCTTTGCCATCTGTTGGGGAACTCGCCGTCTCCCTGCACCTCTGATATATTAGTATTCCACTCACGCCGAACAAGTGAGATGAACGTGTGCAAACGAAACAGTCCTCGGAAACGTGAGTCACCACCAGTGAAGATTAATCAACAGGCTGCGGGGCCCGCCTCCAACAAACCCTGCTCGTTTTAGGTAATGAGAACACGAACTTTTTAATCTTCTTCACTGTTGTCCCAGTGTGTGTGCGCTGCTGCTCCCTGCACACCGTACTGCCACACTATCTACAAGTGTGCCGAATGTGGACAACAAAATATCCTCAGGAAGCAAGGGTTAGAATATGATTCTGTTCAGAATATCTCTTCAGAAGGACAATTTTCTGACCCCATTTATACTTTCACTTTTGATACTCTGTGTGCTTCTTACCCTGTGTGCTGCTATACAATGCTAAGTTGTTCAGTTTCCCCGAGGAGGACTTCCCAAGGGATCAATAAAGTTCTATCTAATCTAATCTAATCTAATGTGAACAGAATCACATACATCGCTGGGATTAGAATTTATCCTTCAATTACTTGGGTTGTGAATTAAAACCTGGATTGTTCAATTTCCTTTATTTGCTGACTAAATACAGTGGCTCAGTGTTCCCCTTTGTTCTGTTTTAATTACAGTAGCCATTATAGGTCACTAAGCCACCGTTGCTTCAGGCAAGCCTTCCTTGGTTTCTTGTCCTGAGCTACTGAGAAAAAAATGGCAAAAATGAGGACACTGTGAGAACAGAAGTCTTTATATGGGCTCTTCAAAAGCTGATTCCGGTGTTGAAAGGTTAACTTCCAGTCCAACATAATTCCATGCAGTGCTTGTGCAAAAACGCTGTCTAACTTAAAAGGGCATCTAATGAGGAGAAACAGATGAAATTTAGGTTAAGACGGACCGTTTTAGACATATTCAATCATTCATTCACTGATTCATTCATTCAAACAGTTCGTTTTACTTATGTAATATACCATATGCAGCTCTTGACTGCCATCTGCTGGATGAGAATAATCGTACAAACAAAGTCAGTAAGTAAAAATTTCAGTCCCAGTGGCGTTCTGACAGAATGGCAACAGTGAAGTTCAGAGTTACAAAGTTAAATAAGTTCGACTGTACATTTTAAGAAAAGAAAACCTGAATGACAAGAGCAATTTTAAGAAAAAGAAAAACAAGCACTCTAATGGAAATACTGCGTAGCAAAACAATAAACTATGTATGTTAATGTATGCGTTTAGCATTTTGTATGGATTTAGCATGAACACTGTCAGCGTTTCATAATTTTATCTCGCCTTTGCCAGCTGTCCTGAATCAATTTTCTTTCAGGGAAACTTCATGTTCATCTTCTTAAACCTTCTTATAGACTCAAGATAGTTTATTCTCCAGCTTAGTGATGAAGAAATCCCACTAATGCTGTTTTATAAGTCCTGCAGAATTTATTTTGTGTTGCCACCTCTAGTTTGGGTACAAACTTAAATTGGAGGAAGATCCAGAAACATTGGATTTTATATACAGTAAATGAGGCAAAAATGCATGAATAAAGGAACTGAGCAATTTAAAGCGAAACATTTTTTGACGTGTTTGTCGCCCACGCACACTGTAACAAAGAAAATGTGAAGAAAACAAGCCAACCAGCTGCTCTGGAGTTTATTCAACTTAGTTTTGTTAGTTGCCCAACCTTAGGTTAATAAGTTCCCTCAAAGTGGTGTGGTATCTTCAACCAACCAAACCTGATCAGATCAACGTACAACTTCTCATTCAGTCAAAACAAGTCTGGGTCCACCTGTGGGTACCATGTGTGGCCTCATCCACCACACCACAAAACCGCTCTGAGTGCTGGATGGCAACCGCCCAGGCAGACAACCTACACATCTCCACCTCTGGAAAGTAACCTAATCTAATTTGTTGATGCTAATCAAAATGTTAAGTTGTTCAAACTGAACATATTTTATGAAAACTTGTTTGGGTGCCAAACTCCAACCCCTCATCCGCGACGTGACACCTGGGTAACGGATTGAGTAGGGGATTGTCTGTTTAGGTGCTGCTACGGTAACCATGAAGCCTCAACAGGAACCATGAACATGAGACGGCTAACGGGGCTCTGGTGAAACGAGATCGGAGGCGGAGGAGGCGATGCGTTCTAGCCCGCTGGCTGTGAAGGCGGATGAAGGCTGCAGCAGGTCCTCAGACCCCGATCATCTAGGATTTCCCAGCCATCGGACCTGGTAAAGGATCTGTCAAGGACCGTATGCTTGTCGGCATGCAGGCAGCGACATTCCCACGTTAAACAAACCCATGAACAGGCAACTCTAGATCGAGCCTGGATTTAGATTCATCACCCCGTCCAGGAATCGATCAAGAGACGATCTTCCTCGCCACCACTTGATTGCCATGAGCTTGAATGATCTCAAAAGGTCTGTGTAGCTGATTGCTGTGGATATTTATGCTTTGATAACAGTGTGCAGGATTTAGGATGTTTATCAAAATGGAATATAGCATTCATAATCATTTCTGTATTGCAACAATGAATGCACGTTTTCCCAAGATTACAATGTACATGCCATGATGCACCACCATGTTGGTACAGTAACCCAAAAGGGACATACTTACTTCATCTTTCAAAGTTTGCAGCACGGGCAGATGACTGAAGAAAAAAGAAGAGTAATCAGTGGTTGCTCGCCTGCAGAACTGCAGAGCAGATACATCAGTGTACAAGGAGTTGACCTTCCTATGCAGACCTGGGTTCAGATCCCACTCATACTCTTGGTGTCCTTGCACAAGAAACTTATTCTGCATTGTCTCAGTCCACTCAGCTGGAAAAATGGGTACCAGCTTTGGTTGGGGAAGTGAATGTGAGGGATCACTGTAAAGCACTTTGAGCATCTGCTAGAAGGAAAAACATTCTGGAAATGCTGCTCTACTACTGGAGCAGGAAAATGGACAGAAGGCACAGGAACATGATTCCCCCATGGACAAGGAAGCAAAAACATGAAGGGAAACAAGATGGTGATAAACAACCTCACCACTAGATGTCACTAAATCCTACACACAGTACCTTTAACTTTTTTGTTCCCAGTGTATACTACAAACAGTTGTGGGCACAGCTAGCCAAAAAGTTAGCTTCGATAACAGTTAATCCGCTAACTGAAAAGTTAACTTTTATAAAGCTAAACTGATAACCCCCTGAAAAAATTTAGCGGAAGTTACAGATAAAAGCTAAACTGATAACTTTCAGTATTGAATTCAGTACACTAGCAGCTACCGACACTGACACTATTGACACTGCCATCTTCCACTGCCATGCATTCGCTAAAAGTGCTGAATCCACTTAAATAGAATTTTCAGTTTTCAAATTGCCTTATGACATATTTACAAATACAGATTTATTTGTGAAACCCACCACACATTTCAGTAAATTGTGCGTTACACCGACCAACCAACCACTCATCAGGAAACTAATTTACCCATAATGCACTGCGGCATGTGTGTCTAAATGCTAAAACCTTCAATATCAGTGCATTACTTCAAAACTAAAACATATAACGGATATTTTCACTTTATAAAATGACAGACGTGACATTAATTTAAATAACTTGTCCGGAATTAGTTTGTTTAAAATTTTAACCATAAGTCAAAACTGTCTGCCTGTGCATGACTCCAGTGATCTGTCGGCGAGTCTGTATGGTGTGAAGAGAAATTATCTCTTTTTTTCCCTTTCTATTTCTTTCTGTCTGGTAGTCAGCTCTCCTTTGCCTGCAGAGGATAGAGCTGTAGCTCTCATAGCTGTCTGTGTGCTACCAAACATGTAGCATGTAGGCATTAAAATATTTGACTTCAGACTTCATGAATGCTTATAACTGTTAGATTTTATTCACTATGCCTGCAAAAATGTTAGCGGTCTAAAAATCATCTGACCTAAATTTATCAGAAGCTAACTGGTCTGCTGATGGTTTTCAAAGTTATCTGAAAAGATAATCTGCTAATGAAAACATTAGCTTCAATAATTTGCGATTAGCGGATTAGCGGAACTGCGCCCACCACTGACTACAAAGCATTATGGGGGAAAAACTGAGTGTGCAGAAAGTTGCTGTATGCACAGATCTGTATCCATTCACAGTATCCTAAACTGGCTTTTTGATTTTCTTTTCTTGGCGTAGATTGGTTGTGCAACTGAACCTTGTTTTCTGGCTTTATTGTCATATTTGTGGAAACGTGGGAGTAACTGCTCCTTCTTTTTGCACCTTCTTTATTCCGATGAACTGTAATAGACCCCCACATACCCACGTGAAGGTCAGGCACCTAAACAGCTTTTGTAAACAGCTAAAGCACAAATAATGAGCTACACTTAATTAGTGTGGCTACTTTTAGGTTTACGTAGGTAAGGGGAAAGACAGATAAACAGGCTGTGTGATTAAAGCCAGCTCGAAAAAGGAAGCGATGTAACTATAGGTTACTGCAGCCACAGCAATTCAGACTTATCTCGGGTGGTGTTTAGCCAAAGTCTTGGCATATTTTCACGATATTCCCATATAATGCACAGTGCATCCAGAAAGTATTCACAGTGCTTCACTTTGTCCACATTTTGTTATGTTACAGCCTTTTCCAAAATGGAGTAAATTCATTTTTTCTCTCAAAATTCTACTCACAATGTTTTGTTTTGTTTTTTTCATCAAATTTTTGCAAATTTATTACAAATTTAAAAAACTAAGAAATCCCATGTACATACAGTAAGTATTCAGACCCTTTGCTCAATACTTTGTTGATGCACCTTTGGCAGCAATTACAGCCTCAAGTCTTCTTGAATATGATGCCAGAAGATTGGGGCACCTATCTTTGGGCAATGACCATAATTTATGTGCTTAGGGTCATTGTCCTGCTGAAAGATGAACCGTCGCCCCAGTCTGAGGTCAAGAGCACTCTGGAGCAGGTTTTCATCCAGGATGTCTCTGTACATTCCTGCATTCCTTTCCTTCAATCCTGACTTTTCAGGTTCCTGCTGCTGAAAAACATCCCCACAGCATGATGCTGCCACCACCATGCTTCACTGTAGGGATGGTACCTGGTTTCCTACAAATATGACACTTAGCATTCACACCAAAGAGTTCAATCTTTGTCTCATCAGACCAGAGAATTTTGTTTCTCATGGTCTGAGAGTCCTTCAGGTGCCTTTTGGTAAACCCCAGATGGGCTGCCATGTGCCTTTTACTAAGGAGTGGCTTCCGCCTGGACACTTTACCATACAGGCCTGATTGGTGGATTGCTGCAGAGATGGTTGTCCTTCTGGAAGGTTCTCCTCTCTCCACAGAGGAATGCTGGAGCTCTGACAGAGTGACCATGGGGTTCTTGGTCACCTCCCTGACTAAAGTTCTTCTCCCCCGATTACAGAAATGTTTCTGTACCCTTCCCCAGATTTCTGCCTCGAGACAATCCTGTCTCAGAGGTCTACAGCCAATTCCTTTGACTTCATGCTTGGTTTGTGCGCTGACATGCACTGTCAACTGTGGGACCTTATATGCCTTTTCAAATCATGTCCAATCAACTGGATTTACCCCAGATGGACTCCAGTTAAGCTGTAGAAACATCTCAAGGATGATCAGTGGAAACAGGACGCACCTGTGCTCAATTCTGAGCTTCATGGCAAAGGCTGTGAATACTTATGTACGTGATTTTTTATTTTAATTCTTAATAAATTTGCAAAAATCTCGTAAAAAACTTTTCTCACATTGTCTTTATGAGGTATTGTGTGTAGAATGTTGAAGAAATAAAATAATTTCATCCATTTTGGAATAAGGCTGTAATACAACAAAATGTGGTAAAAGTGAAGCTCTGTGAATACTTTCTGGTTGCACTGTAATAGCTCAAGGTGAGATGCTTGATGCTGTATAAAAAGCCAAAGTAAAAATCTGCTTAAAATGTCTCATTTGTATAAAAATATTACATCTAATAATTGCTTTTAGGTGGTCTGCTGCAGTTTGTAAGAAAGACGAGTTATATATCATCAGGTTTTCACAGTGTTACATTGATGCCATGTAACAGTCAAAGAAATCAAGCTTCTTTTAAATGTGAAAATTAGGTTTGTAACCTGATTAAAAAATAAGAAGCAATTATAAAACAAGAATATTTTATTGCAAAAAACAAAAACATTTGAATGTTATTCCTTTTGTTTTTCCTGTTTTTCTTCTTTACTAAAATTAATTTGTGTGTGATTAACTGCTAATTTTGATTAAATAGCAACAGCTTGTGTTTTTTTCAAAGCAAGCAGGGCGTGACCTTGGTATCCACCCCAGCTAGATTTTGGAAGTGAAAGAAATGGACAAAAAGCTCATTTCAAACTACAACCAACTTTAAAACTGCACGTACTGTATGGTGAGAGAGACAGAGAGAGAAGGAAGAAGTGTCAGCTTCAGCTACATTCATACAAAGTAATTTCCATAACGCTGTGCAGATGTGTGACCATGTTATTTGAGTTTTTGAAAGTAAATGCTGTTCATTTCTATGATTTATTACATTTTTGTGAAAAAAATGGCCTGTCACTCTCGTTGACAACCACGCCTGCTCCTAATCCATCATCAATGCAGTATCCGCATCCGCTAACCATCAGGCAGGTAGCAGACACATCTGTGATATTAGAAAAGCTTTTTTTTTAATTATTAATTTGGTGGATCAATGTTCACAACATTTTAATGTTTCTCGGTATTATATGCCATTTTAAAGCATTTACTTTTTTAATTTCTGTTAAACTGGATGTAGTGGATGGATAGTATCATCTATCCATCCACGTACCCACCAAATGCATTTAAAAGGGCTTTCAAAACCTACGATTCCATTTTTTTAAAGAAGCTATTGTGCATTGCTGTGAGATGTTGGTATCTTTGGGATTTTTGGTGTAGATTTGTAACAGAGGTTGCCATTTCAAATGAAAAAGTTTGTTGGCTGGGTTTAAATGACAACTGGGGCTTCCGAAAGGTCACTGGAAGTCCTGGGCTTGATTATGATTGATGAAACGGGGTAACACACGTGCACAGCGCAGAGGGAAGGAAAAATGAGAAGTATAAAAATACTACAAGTCTCGCCAGATCAAGAAATACCTTTTTTTCTGTCAGATTTGGTCCATTTGCATACGTGGTCCCAAAGCTACTGAATCAAATAAATAACATTACAAATCAAACACTGCATTCCCCCGTAAACTTTTGCACAGCACTGTATTTATATTCATTATCACATTTTTTTAAAGAAAAGTATTGTGATAAAAATGAAAACAAATGTTTAACACTATTATCTTAGTCTTTATTTTGTCACAATTGTATGTCAAATATATATACGTCTATATGACATATATTATATGACATATATAATTTCATTTCTTTACAATAGAGAAACAACATAGAGATGACACACTATTTTGGTTTCTAAGTAAAAGCTCCTTTGAAATTGTGGCTTCTTTTTTTTTCAGGTACACTTTTTAAGTCAAGCTTCCACTCAAATCACGTGTTTGCTTTCCTTATGGAGTCACATTTATTCACAATGTGTGTTTACCTGTGTCTTTTAGAGCTTGTGTCTTTTGTGTCCATTTTATTCCGCTCTGCAGTTCTGCTCTGTTCATGTTCAAAAATTATGGCCATCTGTTAATAGTCCAGGTGGCCATTGTGATGGTCCCACCTGCTAACCATCCTGAGCCATCGACAAACGTATATAGTTATTGTAATCGCGGCCTCAGCAGCTTTACGGAGTTAATCCAATCAGCTGGCAGTTGGCTGAGCATAAACATTTGCCGATCCTCTGCAGCTGGATCCTTTGGTGGCCGTTGAGTAGTTTTCACCTCCGTAAACGAGACATGTCTGACCTTGGCGGTGTCCCTTGGGTGCTTTTCGGCCCGCTGCCGTCAAATCTCGGGCTTGGCCACTGGCGTAAAGAACTCTGGGTGAATACTGGATGCTGCTTGACTCCTGCACAGGCGCAGCCTCGACAGCGCTCGAATCATCAGAGAGGATCTTGCTGTGAGACCCAGACGCAGATCTCATCTGGCTGGAGAGGCTTTTATGTTTAAATTCCACTGTAATTTCAACCGGCGCCTGCGGGGGACTCGGCTTCTTCTCTGAGCGCAACGTTGCAGGAGGGCTAACAAGATGAGGCGTATCGTCGGGCGCCTCGCTGGGCAGGGACAATGGGTTGCTGACAGGCATCTCAAGGTGCCAGTTGAGGCGTCCGTCATGGTTGCGGTCATTGGCGGCCATGTGGCCACCCGCCAGGTCACCCGCTTGGAGCGAGGGGATGATGGGAACTGACTGTGTGCGCAGGGCGGGTGGAAGAAATGTAGTAGGTTTCTCCAGGCGGGTGCAGGGGACTTCAGTCCATCCTTTCCTGGCAGCAAACTGAGAGAGTGAAGTCCTGCAGAGCAAGGCACCGACCCTTCCACCGGCAGAATCACACCTTCAGGGAGAAGAAAGAACAGAAACGACAGGGTGAGACCGACACACAGAGCAGTTCTTACTGTGACCTTTTCCTCCTAGACACTCAGTCTCCATCAGAAACGGAGTAACAGTGCACTTCATGGGCTTTATGCTTTTCTAAGTTCATTTCTTCCTTCACTCCATAAACAACCCCACCAAATCATTATTATTTAAGCGTTGTGCATTCATAATCTGTGTGTAATTACTTATAATCCCCACCACCATGAGCAGCATGTATTGTAGCTGCATAGCTGTTTAAGTGAAAAATCCCTTCTCTCATGACTGCCTTACTGCAGAGCTAAAGCTTTAGCAACAAAGCTGCTGGATTTCTGACCACGGCCAGTGAGAGTGTGTAGAAAAACAAATATTGCTTTCTTAGACTGGTGCCTCGGCCAAACCTTAGAGGAGAGCAGCGGTTATGTGAACACTCCTGTCTGCAAACTGGTTTAAAAAAAAGTTTTAAATCTACAAAACAAATGCATCACAACAAGTTTTTTTAACCTTAAAATTGCAATTAATGATGATGTAAGGTGATATTATTACATTACTGTTGGGGCTATTTACTGCATGCTAAATACACGTAAGCAAACTGTCTGATCCTAAGTTCTACAAGAAAAACAATATGCTGAACTGGCTGTACCTAAGTGTTTTGGAGCAGCAATGTGTTGAAAATACTGGGAAGAGCTGATGCAGTAATGGTGTCATTGGATAGAGGTGTTTGGCAATGCTGATATCTTTGCAGGAGAATAAGGCCCTGTGAACATACAGCATTTTTTTGTTAGTTTTCTGGCAAAAAAAAAGTGCTAAGAGAGTGTCTCCCAACACTTTGTTTTCAGTGAAGAGGAAAGAAACATCTGTATGTGGGATTTACTGTATTTCTATGTACAGCAATATAAAGTACTCACCCTCAGCAAGAACCAAGCATCTGTTCAATCTGTTATGACAGATTCTAGCAAATATAACCTCCCAGTTGCCTGAAAAAGTGCAGCAGTGATGCCACAGTGTCTCTGTGAAAAGTTCAGCTTCAACTTAAAAGTGTTCAGAGTGGCCTCACAAAAAAAGGAGTCTGCACTGAACAAAAAGACACATTTTTCTGGAAGCGGCCGCATACGCTCCATTATAATTTAGAGCAACTGAAAAAAGATGCTCCTGCCCAGATAAAAGCTATATAGACATGGGGCCTAAAGGTCCAAGTGCATCCCACATTGCTATATCGTTGTGAGACTGTGATGCTAACAATGACTTATGAGGATGAATAGATGTCTTTGATACACTGTAATCGCAAACAAGTTAACATAACTAAAAAAAATTAAGGTAATCACTTACCTTAAAAAACTGAAGTTCAATAACTTAAAGCTATACCACCACAAAGCTTTTTAAGATTTAATTCATAAAAATAATTTTCTTGGGCCTCACTATAATTTTATTTATTAGCCTTTAAGTAGGGGATTCATAATATGACATTGCCAATATGATCAAAATTCATTTCTAGAAGCAATAATAAATAGTTCCCCTGAAGAGAAAATTTTGAAAAGAATAGATGGCCTTGAACTACTGATGGCAGTGAAACATACATTTTATGATAGCATTCATAGCAACGTCATAGATCACATGGAGGCTTCCCCCAACTTGTGTGAGGGATAGTGGGAAGCACACGGCGGCAGCCAATCAGAGTACAGAAAGGCCGGTGATGTCACTGGTGGCTCTCTCAAACAAAACACTTCAAAATGACAGAAAACATTCCGAAACAGCTGCTAATTTCTGTATAAATCGAATATGTTTCTCGTATGTTTTGTAAAAGTTAGCGAGAAATAAACACTTCTAAATAATAAATATAGAACGCAATGCTAAGGGCCCCTTCACACATTATGCGAATTTGGTCGATTTGCACAGAAAGTGCACATGAAGCAGGAATTGTGTGCAAAACTTGTAATTTCGGAACTGCCTCCAATGCCTCGTACACCTGTTGCTACAACTATTTGAGCACACCAGCAACTGAAAGAGTGTGCACTGTGCGAGCCCATCGAACCCTCTTGTGGCAGGTGTAGGCCAAATTCCAGCTGACACGCACGAACATCTAACACCGCTTGCATGGCACTTAGAAAACGTGTGGCCATTCATACTATCATCACGAAAACAGGAGACAATCACTGTCGAGCTAGATGTGAAATTTATCTAAGTGCCCCCACAAGAGATATCCTTTCAGCGGTGATTCTGGCTCTGCATCAAAAATTCTCCTTTCGAGTATTTTACAATGTGAGAAAGGTTTTTTCTTTTATCGCATTTATTAGCATTCTTTCCTTGTCATGTCACAAAGGTATGATGGGAAGCAGTGTTAGAACTGACTGCCCTCTTCTGTTTGCCTTTTAAGTGTTCTTCTGTTTTTACAGCTGCATGTGAGATCAAAAAGACCTCTTTTCTGTATGCAGAAATGATCAGAAATGTCACTTATGATAGTTTTGAAAATGTTTAAAAAAGTTGATAACTCACAAAACTATGCAGGTTGCTTGCACAGTGTTTGAACTGTTAATGTGTGTCTGGACAGCTTTTAATTCCCTAAAAACACTCATCTCTGTTAATTTAAGACTGGAACTTTTGTCAAATTTGTCTGACATTCCAATGAAGTTAAAATAACCTCATCAAAATCACATCTAATCAGCAACATCAGGCTTCTTTACACTTTTACACAGCACTGCACATTCAGCTAGCCATCATACTCCACCAAATGCAAAGCTTCAGGACGATGAACTGCAATAGCTTATGTCAGGGTTTGAGTTTTTGTTTGGTTTTCTGTTCTATTTTGTTCTTGGGATCTGTTGGTTATTTTTGCATTTCTTTGGTTTTGGTTTGTTTATTCTCTTGCTGGGTTTTTCTGCTTGCATCTGCATGTCTCTGCTTCTCTTGTCTTTCTCTTGGTTCTTGGTAATGGGTGTTTCTCTCTCTCTCTCTCTGACCATGCCCTTGTTCTGGTGTTTTCCATGCACACCTGTTTCTAATTTGCTGATTGTCACCTGGGGTTATATAAACTCACTGGGTGTGTTTGTCCTTCACCAGTTTGTTGTGTCTTGTGCCTTCATTCCAGCTCTGTTCCTATGTTTATTGTCCTGCCTGCCTCATATTGTGTACCTGACCTCCAGCCTGTTGCCACGAACACGCTGATTGCCTGATGTTTTTTGTACTGCTGCTTTTCTGGACTGCTTACTCGTGTACTGATCTCTCCTAACCACATCAGTAAAGCCTTCTAAAAACCACAGCTGTTTGTTTGAGCTGTGCCTATGTGTCCTGCATTTCCTGACCATCCAGCCTGATAGTTTAAAATTACACCATGAAGCCAAACATGTCACTTGAGTCTCAGCATGTGTGCATAGGAGTGTTTAAGTACAGTACGTGCACAGCATGAAGGCTAACACACACCGAGAATATAAAATGCAGCCGAGCACTTATCCAGAGTCAAGTGGGCAAGTTTGTGTGCAGCATGCACAGGAGTTAATATCGTTATTGAGGGCTCAATTCACATTTGGAAAAGAGGCGCTGCCTTAGGAGACGGGCTGTGTTATTGTCAGCCTTCAGAGACTGTTTGTAGCATAACCAAGTTTAAATAATTGAATTACTTCTCTCACTCCACCCTTGGTATAAGAAGTGGAGAGTGCAAGCTGGAGGTAAATCCAGCAGATCAAAACATATCTAAAAATAACCCCCATGGCAAATTTGTCTTCATTTCCATCCTGATTGGTGAGGGAGGAAAACAAGAATAAAATATTTTTTGACAATGGATAAGGAAATGGACTTTGTGTGAGGATTTGTTCACACAAAAACATAGAAGAGTGTCTAATTTTTGCCTGCTGTTTTGTTGTTTATATATATATATATATATATATATATATATATATATATATATATATATATATATATATATATATATACAACCCCTGGCAAAAATTATGGAATCACCGGCCTCGGAGGATGTTCATTCAGTTGTTTAATTTTGTAGAAAAAAAACAGATCACAGACATGACACAAAACTAAAGTCATTTCAAATGGCAACTTTCTGGCTTTAAGAAACACTATAAGAAATCAAGAAAAAAAAAGATTGTAGCAGTCAGTAACGGTTACTTTTTTAGACCAAGCAGAGGAAAAAAATATGGACTCACTCAATTCTGAGGAATAAATTATGGAATCACCCTGTAAATTTTCATCCCCAAAATTAACACCTGCATCAAATCAGATCTGCTCATTAGTCTGCATCTAAAAAGGAGTGATCACACCTTGGAGAGCTGTTGCACCAAGTGGACTGACATGAATCATGGCTCCAACACGAGAGATGTCAATTGAAACAAAGGAGAGGATTATCAAACTCTTAAAAGACTTAAAAGAGACTAAGGAAGACATCAAAGCGTCAAGACAGAAAACTTAAAGCAATATGTCTCAAAAATCGAAAAATGTACAACAAAACAAATGAGGAACGAATGGGAGGAAACTGGAGTCAACGTCTGTGACCGAACTGTAAGAAACCGCCTAAAGGAAATGGGATTTACATGCAGAAAAGCTAAACGAAAGGCATCATTAACACCTAAACAGAAAAAAAAACAAGGTTACAATGGGCTAAGGAAAAGCAATTGTGGACTGTGGATGACTGGATGAAAGTCATATTCAGTGATGAATCTCGAATCTGCATTGGGCAAGGTGATGATGCTGGAACTTTTGTTTGGTGCCTTTCCAATGAGATTTATAAAGATGACTGCCTGAAGAGAACATGTAAATTTCCACAGCCATTGATGATATGGGGCTGCATGTCAGGTAAAGGCACTGGGGAGATGGCTGTCATTACATCATCAATAAATGCACAAGTTTATGTTGATATTTTGGACAATTGAAAGGATGTTTGGGGATGATGAAATCATTTTTCAAGATGATAATGCATCTTGCCATAGAGCAAAAACTGCAAAAACATTCCTTGCAAAAAGACACATAGGGTCAATGTCATGGCATAGGGTCAGTGTCAATGAGCAGATCTGATTTGATGCAGGTGTTAATTTGGGGGATGAAAATTTACAGGGTGATTACATAATTTTTTCCTCAGAATTGAGTGATTCCATATTTTTTTCCTCTGCTTGGTCTAAAAAAGTAACCGTTACTGACTGTCACAATCTTTTTTCTTGATTTCTTATAGTGTTTCTTAAAGTCAGAAAGTTGCCATTTGAAATGAATTTAGTTTTGTGTCATGTCTGTGATCTGCTTTTTTCTACAAAATTAAACAACTGAATGAACATCCTCTGAGGCCGGTGATTCCATAATTTTTGCCAGGGGTTGTATATATATACATATGTACACACACACACACACACACACACACACACACACACACACACACACACACACACACACACACACACACACACACACACACACACACACACACACACACACACACACACATACCGTCTCATCAGCACATCTTTTTCCTTCCCTTACTTTCCTTTCTCGCTCACTTATTCCACCTCCCGTTTCTCATTTCCAGAGATGAGAGGGTGTATCCATGGCAACAAGGGAGCAGTGGGGGCTGGAGTAGGATGGGACTGTAAACCTGAAAGCCCAGTGTAATATATGACTGCTAAGTCAGTCTCGAATTAGGTCATTTCAACCTCCTGACTGCAGACGCCAGCGATATTCCACTGACCGAGCCCAAAATGATTAATATCTAATAACATATTACACATTTTTGAACCAATAACCAAGAAGAAATCTGTATTCTAAAAATATATAATCAACCCCTTCTAATAAACATTTTATGCCTTGTATAGTTCAGTTTTTAAAAAAATTGTAACACTTCATATCAGTTTTGTGACAGTTAAACCACTACGGTCCAGCAGGATCTCGCCGCACAACCACGTGAGCGAGTTGACAAGCTTTGGTTAAACACGTAAATTATGGAAATAGGTCAAAGAGAGTTTGGCAGCTTGCAGCACCTCTTACAAGTCACTGTAACACTCAATCAGGTTGGCACACTAACAGGAACATTGCTCTGCACTTTTTAAACGTACAGAATGCATGAGGGACGCAGCCGCCTTAATGAGAGGCGTTTTTGATAACAGTGGCGTACTCACGTTGCACACGCTGACAGCAAATTAGGCCGTCTTCTGAGTCATATGCTAAACAGGCCCATCTTACTCAGGAGTCTTCTATAAATAAAAGAAGTCATAATTTGACTTTTTAACTTCTTAATGTGAAAATGTCACCACATCAGCTTGACATAATGTGTCATTCTACTGGAAAACATGCACCTCGACCAACAAGCTTTACATAATTAGCTTCATTTGTAACTGCAGAGTTACTCCAACAAGAAACTACAGTTTTGGCTGCATGTGAAGTAATGAATGAGTTATCATTTGTGACTGAACAAATGTCACCGAGCTAATATTTTGAGCTCACGCCTTCTCTGTCAAAGATTTGTTTGGCTCCATTCATACGTTACATCTGTTGTATTTAATCAAACAAAAGCATTTGACTCCTGCACTCGGCTTTCTGAATGAAATGAAATTACACTGACTGGGAAATCTAATGCTGTTCTCAGAGGACTAAGTCATTGCAAAGTGCAACAAATGGAATTAACCCATCTGAGGAACAGGGACTTGCAATATATTAACTCTATGAACCCCTCTGAAGAAGACAAGGTTGAACAATGGACAGAATGAAGTAATAATGAGCAATGAATGGAATGAACTTCCCCAAGAATTAGGAAGTTGCACTGTTCCATGAAGTGGGAAGTTGCAATGAATGGCTAATGAAATTAACTGTTCCCAGGATCTGGAATTTGCAATGAAAAACAATTAGAATTAACGACCAAGGAGCAGGAATTTGCAAGTTATATCTGCAGTGAACAACAAGTGGAATGAACTACTCTGAAAAGTAGGAAGTTGCAATGAACAACAGATGGAATTAACTAGTCTGAGGAGCAAGAAGTAGTAATTGGGCACGTGGAATGAAGTACTCAGAGGTAAGAAGTTCCAATGTCATTGTTATTGCAATTCCTCGATGGTGAGGAAGATGGTCTTCTAGTTGATTTCCAGATGGGGACAGTGGACCATGAGATGACTGACCAGGCATTGTCTTGACATGCATTTTTTCTGACAGATGCTGCAGGTGGTTGCTGTGGGACACTAATTCTGTGGGAAGGCTGGTCAGGATCTTGCTCTCTCTCCTTCCTCTTTCTCCTCTGTGTTGTTCGGCAACATTTTTTCAAAGAGTTCCACTCCCATGTGGATCACTGCTCGCCTGCTGGCTCCGTCCTTGTGTTCTTTCAATGTCTTCCAGTCGATGGAGGTTGAGGTTGAGGTCTTGAGGTTGTGCTTGAGGAGGTCCTTGTAACGTTTCTTCTCCCTTCTTCTGGATCGTTTTCCTTCAATTGGCAAACATGACTGCTGATGAGGACATGGATACTGATGTTTGGTGGAATGAACAGATTAAATTAACTATTGAGTAGCTTGAATTTGCAATCAATATAATGAAATACACTGAGACATAGAAAGTAGCAATGAACAAGATGGAATGGCCTATTCTGAAGAGCAGGAAGTTACAATAAACAAAAATGCAATAAACTGATCTGAGAAGTAGGACGCTACAATGAACAATAAATGGAATAAACTATTTTGATGAGCTGGAATTTGCAGTGAACAACGAATGGAACAAACTACTCTCAGGAGCAGCACATTGCAATGAACAAGAAACTGAATAAAATACTCTGAGCAGCAGGAATTTGTAACTACCCTGCGACCTGATCCCAGATAAGCGGTTGAAGATGAGTGAGTAAGTGAAATCAACTACTCTGACAGGGGTCGAAATACATTTTTTAACCTACTTGCACTGGTGCTAGTAACAAAAAAATTACTTGCACCAAAAAAAAAGTTACTTGCACAACCAAAAGTCGCTTTAGTCACTTTCACACTGGGCCCACTTCGAGGTGCTTCTTCCAGTGGCGTCATGACAACGCAGGAATTTCTGCGTCATGTGCGCGCAGCAGGGGGCAGAGAGGAGGTGAGAAAGCAGCCTGCAGGTTCTCTGCACAAAGAAATCAGAGTGCACAGTTTGGCTGCAGCCAGACTGTGCACTCTGACTTCTCTTCTAGTTTATATTTGTTCTTGTGCTGAGCTGCAGGTCTGCGCTCTGAGTTCTGTTATAGTTGATCTTTCCTCCTGTGACTGCAAGATGCGTGCGCGCGAACGAACCGTCCGTGAGTAAATGTGGAGATGTCTGGAGTTATACATCATGTGGACATGTTCTGTCTCTGGCAGTCAGTCTGTGAGCAGGACCTATATCCTTTTTTTAACACAGTGATGAGAGAGTTTGAGCAGAGAGCGAGGAACAGCCTGCAGCCAGACAGTTTTTTTTTTCACGTGCGTGCGCGAACGAATCGTCACAGCAACTCACTCCGTGTGTGAGAGTCATAAAACGCAGGGAAGACGAAGACAACACACTGGAAATTGTTTTTTTTCCTTATTTATTCCTTTATTGGTTCATTCTACTGGTGCTTATAGTTGATAAAATCTGGATAAAGTTACTTGCACCAGTGCTAGTGGAGTATAAAATTACGTGCACCGCTCCAAAAATACGTGCCCAAACTCGCACATGCACGTACTATTTCGAGCCCTGTCTGAGGAGCAGGAAGTTGCAATGAACAACAAATAGAATGAACTACTGGGTAGTTGGAATTTTTGCTCAGAACAGTGAATGAAATGACCTCCTCTTAAGAAGCAGGAAGTTGCAATGATAAACAAGTGTAATGAACTATTCCAAGCGGCTGGAACAGGCAAAGAACAACGATAGGAATAGACTACTCACAGGAGCAGGAAGTTGAAGTATATGATGAATGGAATGCACTCCTCCAAGCACTTGGAAGACAGAATGAACAGCAAACATGAACTCCTCGGAAGAGCAGGAAATCCCAATGTGCAATGAACTGAATAAACTACTCCAATGATTAGGAAGTTGCAGTAGTCGCTAAGTAGTATCAACTACGAATTGTAATGAACAATGAATGGTATGAGCTGAAAGTGATACAAGTGAGCCAAAGTGCCTGTAACTCCTTCACAAAGTAGTGATGAATGGCTGACTTCGGAAATGGTCGCAGACAACATAAATAACCATGAAATGTGAACAAGAGCCAAATGAGCAGGGCTTACGAGTTCCTGGATCTTAAAAATGTTGTCATTAACACAGCTAACGCACAACTTTGTCCTTACGTGGGTACTTGTCTCCTTCTTCCTTCAGGACACAGCTCTTTGATTTCACATCAAACTGCTTTTTTCTGTGGTGGGGACATTTACCAATGAAGATCATCAAAATGTGTTAAGCCTGCAGATAGCAGTGGGTGAGAAGTGTGTCTTCCTTCTTTTAATGTCTCTTGGAAGAGGTCCAGTAGTTACAGAGTTATGATAGCCATGAAAATAGGTCAACTCAGCTGTCCTTATTTGCATATAGTTTAGAGTGTGAGGAGAATTGAAGGCGTGTCAGTGCTTAAAATGAATTGTTTGCAATTCACCTTCAACTGTTCCAACATATGTTTTGTGAATTAGAAAGCAAACAGCTTCTTAAGTGGTCTAAAAAGCCTGAATTATCAGCAGGAACCATCGTGGACATCTGAATTCAGAGGAAGTCAGGATTTACTGTTAAATGGCTTTGCAGCCATTATATTATTAACACAGATAAAACCATGCATTCAGGTGGAGGGAGGATTATACACACACACACATACACACACACAGTACACTGACATCTTGGACCTCCACAGTACAGCGATACCGTTGCACAGTCAGGATCAAGAGCGTTCTTCAAATTAATTGCGACAGTCTTGCGCTGGAGGACAGTGCTGCAGATCTCATTTATTTCCGTGGATTGGGTTTCATGCTTCAGTGCAAGGATTTAAAGGGATTTCTCCCAAAAAATGATCCATCTGCAGCTCCAACTATAACCTCAGCGCATCAGGGGTTTGTGCGTCACTGACCCTGCAGTTTGACCTCAGACACAGAGAGAAACCCAACAAGGCAGAGAAGGTTCACCTTCTTATGGACTCCAGATGATCTGTGGACTCGTCCTCTTGCAAGTGTTTGTAAACGTGAGTGGCCGCTCTTGATCCGTCGATGAGATTTGTGGGAATTTTGTGTTTCCATCTGGAAATGGGCGGGGTCCTGAAGGAATTTGTCTCCTTCCGCTGCTGGGCAGGACTGAGTGAAAGGGAGCTGCTCCTGAAAGCCCAAAAAATAAGAAAGAAAAAAGAAAAAAAGGGACACATGCCAGTAAGAAAGACAAATATCTCCTATTTAAGCACGTAACTTGAAGCTACACTCTCAAATTCATTGCATCGTCCCATCTCGTGTGCACCGATGTTAGATGGACTGGAATAGATTAACCATTTTGCGGCCCCTCGTCTCCTTGGGGATGGGGTGCATGTGACGCCTCACATCGCTCAGTTAAAGATGGAATTTAACTGAAAACATTTGAAAGTGCTGGTTTTGGCACTAGGGAGAAGCAGATTTTAAGGATGATCCAGATCTGATTTCTGGAATTTTTTTCATTCTCATTTAGAGATAAAGGACGTCATCTGTTTGCGTGTTTGCAGAGCGTTACCGTGACTGCACTATGTTGTAGAATTTCTTTAAAAAAAACCTTGTGAAGACTTTGCGTCCGTCTGTCTGTGTTTAGCTTAAGTTCAGTCCTCTTACTGCCACACTCTTCAAATTCACAGGGAACATTCTTGGGACACGGACCTTGGACAAGTTCAAAGATGGCTAACCTTGACATATTTTAAGAGGCTAAAAAATCACATTCTGTTTCATTCTGTTCCTTTTTTTTTTTTTTTTTTTAGGGGAGGGGGCCAATCAGAGTAGAGCGGCACCGTGATGTCAGTGGCTGGTCTAGCTAGCTGCAAACTCTGTTTCGTTTGTGTGTAAATGTAACCTCTTTTTCATATATTATGTAAAAGCTAGCAAGAAATAAACACTTCTAAAACTGAAAACAATGTTTTTGGAACCTGATAACACCTCTGGAGTTATTTACAAGACATTTTGCGGACATTTGCACGCTAACTTCTGCTCTTGTCAAAAGCTCATGTATGACGCACGCATGCCTTCGTGCAGATGCTGTTAAAATTTACATATTGTTTATCGATTGATAGATAGAGGGGCTTTATTGAACATGTACAAATTGTACATAAGACAATAGGATCATAATAATTAATGTAAATAATTATATATACAACTCCTGGCAAAAATTATGGAATCACCGGCCTCGGAGGATGTTCATTCAGTTGTTTAATTTTGTAGAAAAAAAAGCAGATCATAGACATGACACAAAACTAAAGTCATTTCAAATGGCAACTTTCTGGCTTTAAGAAACACTATAAGAAATCAGGAAAAAAAATTGTGGCAGTCAGTAACGGTTACTTTTTTAGACCAAGCAGAGGGAAAAAAAATATGGAATCACTCAATTTTGAGGAAAAAATTATGGAATCATGAAAAAAAAAGAATGCTCCAACACATCACTAGTATTTTGTTGCACCACCTCTGGCTTTTATAACAGCTTGCAGTCTCTGAGGCATGGACTTAATGAGTGACAAACAGTACTCTTCATCAATTTGGTTCCAACTTTCTCTGATTGCTGTTGCCAGATCAGCTTTGCAGGTTGGAGCCTTGTCATGGACCATTTTCTTCAACTTCCACCAAAGATTTTCAATTGGATTAAGTTCCGGACTATTTGCAGGCCATGACATTGACCCTATGTGTCTTTTTGCAAGGAATGTTTTCACAGTTTTTGCTCTATGGCAAGATGCATTATCATCTTGAAAAATGATTTCATCATCCCCAAACATCCTTTCAATTGATGGGATAAGAAAAGTGTCCAAAATATCAACATAAACTTGTGCATTTATTGATGATGTAATGACAGCCATCTCCCCAGTGCCTTTACCTGACATGCAGCCCCATATCATCAATGACTGTGGAAATTTACATGTTCTCTTCAGGCAGTCATCTTTATAAATCTCATTGGAACGGCACCAAACAAAAGTTCCAGCATCATCACCTTGCCCAATGCAGATTTGAGATTCATCACTGAATATGACTTTCATCCAGTCATCCACAGTCCACGACTGCTTTTCCTTAGCCCATTGTAACCTTGTTTTTTCTGTTTAGGTGTTAATGATGGCTTTCGTTTAGCTTTTATGTATGTAAATCCCATTTCCTTTAGGCGGTTTCTTACAGTTCGGTCACAGACGTTGACTCCAGTTTCCTCCCATTCATTCCTCATTTGTTTTGTTGTGCATTTTCGATTTTTGAGACATATTGCTTTAAGTTTTCTGTCTTGACGCTTTGATGTCTTCCTTAGTCTATCAGTATGTTTGCCTTTAACAACCTTCCCATGTTGTTTGTATTTGGTCCAGAGTTTAGACACAGCTGACTGTGAACAACCAACATCTTTTGCAACATTGCGTGACGATTTACCCTCTTTTAAGAGTTTGATAATCCTCTCCTTTGTTTCAGTTGACATCTCTCGTGTTGGAGCCGTGATTCATGTCAGTCCACTTGGTGCAACAGCTCTCCAAGGTGTGATCACTCCTTTTTAGATGCAGACTAATGAGCAGATCTGATCTGATGCAGGTGTTAATTTTGGGGATGAAAATGTACAGGGTGATTCCATAATTTATTCCTCAGAATTGAGTGAGTCCATATTTTTTTCCCTCTGCTTGGTCTAAAAAAGTAACTGTTACTGACTGCCACAATTTTTTTTCTTGATTTCTTATAGTGTTTCTTAAAGCCAGAAAGTTGCCATTTGAAATGACTTTAGTTTTGTGTCATGTCTGTGATCTGCTTTTTTTCTACAAAATTAAACAACTGAATGAACATCCTCCAAGGCCGGTGATTCCATAATTATTGCCAGGGGTTGTATGTCTCAAAAATCGAAAATGCACAACAAAACAAATGAGGAACGAATGGGAGGAAACGAGTCAACGTCTGTGACCGAACTGTAAGAAACCGCCTAAAGGAAATGGGATTTACATACAGAAAAGCTAAACGAAAGCCATCATTAACACCTAAACAGAAATACAAGGTTACAATGGGCTAAGGAAAAGGAATCGTGGACTGTGGATGACTGGATGAAAGTCATATTCAGTGATGAATCTCAAATCTGCATTGGGCAAGGTGATGATGCTGGAACTTTTGTTTGGTGCCGTTCCAATGAGATTTATAAAGATGACTGCCTGAAGAGAACATGTAAATTTCCACAGTCATTGATGATATGGGGCTGCATGTCAGGTAAAGGCACTGGGGAGATGGCTGTCATTACATCATCAATAAATACACAAGTTTACGTTGATATTTTAGACACTTTTCTTATCACATCAATTGAAAGGATGTTTGGGGATGATGAAATCATTTTTCAAGATGATAATGCATCTTGCCATAGAGCAAAAACTGTGAAAACATTCCTTGCAAAAAGACACATAGGGTCAATGTCATGGCCTGCAAATAGTCCGGATCTTAATCCAATTGAAAACCTTTGGTGGAAGTTGAAGAAAATGGTCCATGACAAGGCTCCAACCTGCAAAGCTGATCTGGCAACAACAATCAGAGAAAGTTGAAGCCAGATTGATGAAGAGTACTGTTTGTCACTCATTAAGTCCATGCCTCAGAAACTGCAAGCTGTTATAAAAGCCAGAGGTGGTGCAACAAAATACTAGTGATGTGTTGGAGTGTTCTTTTGTTTTTTATGATTCTATAATTTTTTCCTCAGAATTGAGTGATTCCATATTTTTTTCCCTCTGCTTGGTCTAAAAAAGTAACTGTTACTGACTGCCACAATTATATTTCCTGATTTCTTATAGTGTTTCTTAAAGCCAGAAAGTTGCCATTTGAAATGACTTTAGTTTTGTGTCATGTCTGTGATCTGCTTTTTTTCTTGGAGGGTTTCTAACCGCTTTTGTGCTGGAAAACATCAGCTGTATCAAGCAGAACATGGACAAGTTTGTGAGAAATAAGTAATAAGTAATAATAATAATAAACAATATCAGCTTTAATAATTCTACTGTAAAGGTGATTTGTCACTTTATCATTTTGTTTTGTTCAGTAAGAAACTCTGGTTTTGTATAAATTATAATGTTTGAAATCAATTTCAGTGGCATTTGGAAGCCAAAAATATGTTTTTCAATTCAATTTCAATTTATTTAATTTATATAGCGCCAAATCACAACAAAGTTGCCTCAAGGCGCTTCACACAAGTAAGGTCCCTTACCAACCCCAGGAGCAAGCACACAGGTGACAGTGGTAAGGAAAACCTCCTTCTGAGGAAGAAACCTCAAGCAGACCAGACCGAAAGGGGTGACCCTCTGCTTGGGCCATGCTACCAACACAAATTACAAAACAATTCACAATTCACAAAACGAATATACAGGAAATGTTGCCGGTGCACAGGACAGGAGGGTTTCAGAAACAGACGCCACGCCCATCTCTGGATGGAGCCGCACCTCAAACAGACAGAAAAGAAACAGAATCAGGCATCAGAAAGACAACAAATACAGTACAATTTGTCAGCATTAAGCAACAAGAAGAACAAAAGAAATACTAAGGTGATCACCAGCCACTAGCCCTAAGCTTCACTAAAAGACCCAGAATTTAGTTAAAGTTGAGGCAGCGGCCCACTCCGTTTCCTAATAAAATGAATTTAAAAGAGTAAAAAGCATAGTTTTGAAAACATTCAAAATGGGGCCCTGCAGAATAAGACTGGGAACCACTGCTCTACACAATGTGTCCAAGAGTCCTATTCCAAGATCAGTTAGATATCGATCAGGATCGAGATTGTAGATTTTTAGAAAATGACTTCTCAATGAAATAATAGTTGGTCTACCAATATGTAGACCTGGGTCTGTGTTTTTGAGCAAGGCACTTCATCTACACTGTCACAGTCCACCACTCTGGAAATGGGTACCGACTGGTCTTGTCTCGGGAAGTAGCCTGTATCAGACTGGCACCCTGTGCACGGGACGTTGTAGACTCATCCGCTTCACGCTACCATATCCAGAAATAAGCGCTGGCACTAATGGGCCTCATCAGCCTTATTTCACCATATGTGTTTTCACTCTAATTTCCAGTTTTGTGGTTGATTTCTACAATGTAAATCCACACTGAATGCTTCCTCTGGATACAGTTGGTACAAATATTTAAGTAAGTTTATTTTAATAGCGCCATTCACTGAGAGATTCACAAAGTGGTCTGCAATTATTGGCAAATTAAAGGCAAAAAAAAACAAAAAACAACTCTCCAAAAATATCAGAACCATATTAAAAACACATTTAAAAAGACATAATAGCCTTATAAAAGCAGATAAAAAGCAATTAAATAGCAGTACAAAACAGCACACATAAGACTGTAAATGCATAAAAAAAAAACTCTGAAAGTTTGTTTTTATGAAAGTGTCTTTTTTTTTAAGAGTCAAGAGAATCAAAAGACTGACTGCTCCTGTTTATTACATTATTATTTTAACGAGAGGAAACCTCATTCTGCATTGAATCAAACAAATGTAGGCATAAATAAGGTTATTTTTAATGGTGGAATTTATTTTGAACTCCATGTAGACACAACACAAACAAAACCAATCAGATCCACATGTGCAGAACAAGAATACTCAAGGCAATTTGCACAGTTATAAAATAATGTGATGCTGCCTCGTCACAAAGATGACGAATGTGAAAGCATCACGCTCAGAGAGACGCAAACGCTTTTGCAGTGTGCAATGTTTTATTTATTTTTATTCATTTATGTCACAATTTGGAGTTCGGTGCAACATTTCCATGTTGCGATTCCTTACAAGCCATGTGAGAAGTGACCGTTTGTTTATGGGGCCGTGCGAAAACACGCCGCCCCGCTGCCTGTAATGATGGAAGCAGCAGTCTTGGAAGCGTCTTTGCCTGTTTGGCTGCAGTGTTGTTGCATCGTGCAGAGGGCAGCAGGTGGTCGACTTCAAAGAACATCTTTGCTCAGCTGCTGAACGTGAAGCAGAGTTCTGCCGCAAGCTGCTGCATCGATACATCACTCAAGGGCAACGCCTCCGTACTGGCTCCCAGTATACGTACACAGAAATACAGCCACACAGTAATTACGTCCGGTAAGGACGCAATAAAATCATCAATGTTTTTTTATTTATTTATTTGTCTGTCTTTTAGCAGGATTGCATCAAGACTACTGTACGGATTTTGATGAAATTTTTTACCACAGATAGATATTAGGACATGAAAGACTCCACTGAATTTTGGAGGTGATTCAGATCCAGATCTGGATTCTGGATCAAGATTTCACTTTATATACGAGGTCTATTAGAAAAGTATCTGACCTTATTATTTTTTCAAAAACCATATGGATTTGAATCACATGTGATTGCGTCAGCCAAGCTTGAACCTTTGTGCGCATGCGTGAGTTTTTTCACACCTGTCGGTTGCGTCATTCGCCTGTGAGCAGGAATTCCTCTGCACATCTGTCTCAATGTGCCGAAAAAGTGCTGATGTCCACATCTTTTCACAATTCCTGTGCTAGCCAGATGACATCCCGGATAAAACACAGCGTCCAGTTTGGAAATGAACGGCACATTCCACTGTTACAGGAGTTTTTGTCATGGAAAGAGGAGCAGTGCCGCATGGCGCAAAGCAACGCCGTGATGAAGCCTCACAGGACATGTTCTGGCATGTCCAGGCACATTCACAATTTCTCTGATAATCACTCGATGGAAAAACCACCGACAGCTGTCTGAACGCCATCTCAAAGCCTTCCTGTGAGACCAAAACGAAGGTGGTTTTGTCTCGCTCCAGTAGCGAATCCATCGTGATGCGCAAAGCCTCTGCTCGGCTTTCCATGACAAAATCTCTTGTTAAAAGTGAAATCTGTGTTGTGTGGGCCGCTGAAGAGGAGGTACTGCTGGCCCACCACCACCAGATGGCGCCCTGCTTGGAGTGCGGGCTTCAAGCACGAGAGGGCGCCGGAACCAGTGGAGTGACAGCTGTCACATCATCACCACCAGCTGTCACTCATCTACGTCAACCTCCATAAAAGCCGGACTGCAACTCCACCTCCCCGCCGAGAAATCATCTACCATACAGGTAATATTCTCTGCTGTATTTAACGCTGATTAATAGTCTGAACTTCTTTGCAGCCGTTTTCCTGTGGGATTGCCTTATCTGTGGGATTGGCGTTTGGTGTGATCAGCGACTGCTTCGCTTCACACCCCAACCAGATAAGTGGTTAAACAGGAGCTGCACGAGTGTGTGATTGGAGGTGGAGGTGCTCCCTCCTTACTGAACACAGACTGTGGGATTACTGAGTGTGTGTACTCACACTCATCAAACTGTTTCTGTTCTCTGCCAGCAGTACCGGGTCTGACTGCTGAAGACAGTGTCCACCTGGGGCGCAGGGCTTGGCGGCTCCGGTGTTCTTCAGATCTGTTGGTGGTGGAAGCTGTGTGGGTTCCGGCTCTTCTATCACCAGACGTCTTCTATCTTCGAGCCTGCCACACGCCACCTTGTGTATGATTGACATTCCGCACTATTGTTATTGTCTGTACTTCGTTGTGCGCTTCACAACATTAAATTGTTACTTTTTGGCTTATCCATTGTCCATTCTTTAACGCCCCCTGTTGTGGGTCCGTGTCACGACACCTTCCCAACAATCTGCCGGAAAATGGTTGATATCCAGCTCTTGTGATAACCAGAGAAATTGCACACGATAGTCACGGATCCATACAGCCATCCATTTAGAAATGAAATGATCGCTCAGCCTGTCGATGGCGGCTTCGGAGCCCGGCGCACCACCAGTCGCTCTGGGGCGTCCTTAAAGCGACAGTAACACTCCGTAATCTCTTTGAAGCCCATAAAACTTTCACCAAAAGCCATCGGAATTTCTCGAATGGTGTCCACTTTGATGTCCCTCACAGTTTCTGAAAAAATTTTGTCCACTTTGATGTCCCTCACAGTTTCTGAAAAAATTTTGATCAAGCAAAGCAGCAGTCTCTGAGCCATTCCTAAACAATGAAAAAAATGACGAGAGGGGTGGACCACTCCTCACTCAAAGCCTGCTCACAGGCAAATGACGCAACCGACAGGCGTGAAAAAACTCACGCATGCGCACGAAGGTTCAAGCTTGGCTGACGCAATCACACGTGATTCAAATCCATATGGATTTTGAAAAAAATAATAAGGTTGGATACTTTTCTAATAGACCTTGTATACTTTAAAGTATTACGTCAAAACTGCTTCACAAATTCTCACCAAATTTGCACCACAGATAGATTTTAGGGCATGGAAGACTCCACTTTTGAATTTTGAAGGTGATCCATATCTGGATCCAGATCTGGATTCTGGATCAACATTACACTTTATATACGCTTTGAAGGATTATGTCAAAACTACTTAACGGATTCTCACCAAATTTGCACCACAGATAGATATTAAGACATGGAAGATTTCACTGAATTTTGGAGGTGATCCGGATCCAGATCTGGATTCTGGCTCAAGATTTCACTTCATATACGCTTTGAAGGATTATGTCAAAACTACTTCACGGATTCTCACCAAAGTTGCACCACAGATAGATATTAGGGCATGGAAGACTCCCCTGAATGTTGGAGGTGATCCAGATCTGGATGCAGATCTGGATTCTGGATCAAGATTACACTTTATTTACACTTTGAAGGATTACGTCAAAACTGCTTCACAGATTCTCACCAAATTTACACCACAGATAGATATTAGGGCATGGAAGACTCCACTGAATTTTGGAGGTGATCCAGATCCGGATCTGGATCTGGATTCTGGATCAAGGTTTCACTTTATATACACTTTGAAGGATTGGAGGTGATCCGAATCAGGATTGGCGGACGTCAGAAATCTCCGCATGTTATCATTATTTCTATTTTGCAAAAACGGCCTCCATTTAAACACGGGCATGATTGCACTACTTTTGCAAGTGTATATACAAATACGAACAAATCAATTACAGCCTTGTTGCTTTCCTAGTCTGTTGAGTAATTCTACAATGATTGTCACACACTGCATAAATAAAACATAAGACTGGCATGGTGAGTTGCTTTTGTTGGATAAGTGGGAATGAAGACGTCTAATCTATTTGATTTTTGCCCTACTTTGTCCTTTGAACTGCTTCACTTCCAACTTGTGCAAAACAATAAATAGTCCATTAGGTTTCTGCTTATTAATTGATTATGGAAACA
Source organism: Thalassophryne amazonica (assembly GCF_902500255.1). Taxonomy (NCBI): domain Eukaryota; kingdom Metazoa; phylum Chordata; class Actinopteri; order Batrachoidiformes; family Batrachoididae; genus Thalassophryne; species Thalassophryne amazonica. The sequence continues at coordinate 48,650,296 of NC_047120.1, read as the reverse complement.
AACTGTGCAAAGCTATACAGCAGTAATGATTTTCAAATGTCTGACTGGGGAACAATAAGCATGACTAATGCAGGCTCCGACCTTTTCCAGCGTCAGCTGTCGTATTGACTGATGTTAGAAAAGCTTGATGGGAATAAAGCTGAGTTATATCAGTTCTGCTGAGTGCTTTGATTGAGATAAACTGGAACAAAAAAGATACATTATCATGTATAGCCTCAGGAAGAGCCCCCCCCATCCTGTACAGGTGATCTCCAGCTTCAAGTACCTGAGTCTGCATTTTACTGACAGCCTCACCTGGTCAAACTACAGCTTTCTAAAAAAGGCCCACAAACACCTCAACTTTCTGAGGAAGCTGAAATAAGCTGCTCTTGCCCCCCACCGCTGCTCTTGTCTCCTTCTACACACGTGTGGTGGAGAGCGTCCTGACCCAGTCCATCACTATGTGGTGCGGTCACTGCACCGCTCTGCAGCGAGCATGTGGTGAAAGCTGCACAGAGAATCATGGGGCGTAACCTTCCTTCCATCAGTGACATTTACATCATCTGCTGCAAGAGCAGGGCCTCCGGTATATGAAGGACCCCGTTCACCCCACCCATGGACTGTTTGTCCCTCTGCCTTCAGGCAGAAGGCTGCGCAGCATCAAGGCCAGAATCTCCCGTCTGCGGTCCAGCTTCTTTCCGGAATCTATCAGACTGATGAGCGAAATGTCACACACCCAAACGGGACTGAGTGCAATACATTCACCATCCACTTTTTGCAGTTCACCAAACTGGCTCTTCTGTTTAACGTACTTTAGGTTTATCTTGTGGATTTTATTTGTTTATCTTTTACATATCTTTTACTTTTTTTTTTTACTTTCATGCCTCCAGTGGGCCTTGAGTATGGAATTTTGTTCATTTTGTGCATTACATGCTGGAATGACAATAAATGAACCTTGACCTTAACAGCCTGTGAATATTGCTTCCTTTGGTTTCCAAGATCTTGGAGAAATGTGTGCTTGCTCAATTTCAACCGTTTTTAGATGCACATGGCATTTTAGACCCGTTTCAGTCGGGTTACATAACGTTTCACAGTACATAGTCTGCACTTCTTAAGGTTTTTAATGACCTGTTTTTAATAGCTGATGCGGGAAGCTCTGCCATTTTAGTGCTTTTAGACCTGACTGCTGCTTTTGACACAGTGGACCATGCAACTCTCTTATCTCGCTTGGAAACGTGTGGGTGTCAGAGGGATTGCTTTGAAGTGGTTTGAGTCTTACTTGAGTGGGAGGTCCTTCTCCATGAGGCTGGGGGACTCCTGCTCCTCTTCTGCTCCCCTGCAGTGCAGTGTCCCCCAGGGTTCTATCTTAGGCCCAATTCTTTTTGCTCTGTATCTCCTCCCACTCAGGGAGATATTTAGAAAACATGGCATGTCATACCATTTTTATGCTGATGACTGCCAAATTTACATGCCGATTCTCAAAAATAACCACTGCCCCCTGACACCCCTTCTTGACTGTCGCGGTGATGTCAAGGCTTGGTTAGCACAGAATTACTTAAAACTTAACGAGGAAAAAACTGAAATAATTCTGTTTGGCAATTCCCGCAATGACTTGGGACCTCTCCAAAGTTTTGTGTGTCCCAAAGTCACCAGCCTTGGTGTCACCATAGACAGCGATCTTAAACTTGATAAACAGGTTAATGCGGTTTTAAAATCAAGCTTTTTTTACCTTCGTCTTTTATCAAAGTGAAACCTTTTATCCCTTTTAATTTGTTTGAACAAGTCATGCACGCTTTTATTTCTTCTCGTTTAGACTACTGCAATGCACTTTATTCCGGAATTAGCCATAACGCACTTTCCCGACTGCAGTTAGTCCAGAATTCAGCGGCTCGACTTTTAACAGGGGCCAGAAAGCGTGAGCATATTATCCCAATTTTGGCTTCTCTGCAATGTCTCCCTGTATGTTTCAAAATTGATTTTAAGATACTTTTGTTTGTTTTTAAAGCTCTGAATGGACTGACCCCGCAATATATCATCAACTGCCTCCAGGTTTACACTCCAGCACGAGCTCTGAGGTCCGAGGGCCAGTCCCAGCTCATGGTGCCTAGGACGAGACTTAAAACTCGAGGGGACAGAGCCTTCTCCGTGGTCGGTCCCAGACTCTGGAACGCTCTGCCCCTACACGTCCGATCTGCTCCCACTGTGGAGTGTTTTAAGTCCCGTCTTAAGGCCCACTTTTATTCTTTGGCTTTTAACACCATGTCAGTTGTACGGTCCTTGTGTCTTATTTTATTTTTATTTTATTGAAATTTATTGTTTTATCATGGTTTTATTTATTTATGTATTATTTTATCTTATCTATTTTACTTATTATTGTTATTATTACTATTTTGCGTGTCTATGCTTTTGCTGTGCAGCACTGTCACCTACTGTAGTGGATGTGCAATTACACTTTATTCTAGTACAGGGAAAAAAAATCATGTTCCCCGCAGTCACACGCTCCCCCCCAGCATCCCCCCCCTAAGGAGGGCTCGCCTCACTATATGAGAAGGACTGGCCTATGCAGTGGGTCACCCCTCTGAGTCTGGTCTGCTTGAGGTTTCTTCCTCAATATCACCAGAGGGAGTTTTTCCACTGTCACCTGTGTGCTTGCTCTGGGGGTTGGTAAGGTTACACCTTACTTGTGTGAAGGGCCTTGAGGCAGCTTTGTTGTGATTTGGCGCTAGATAAAATTAAATAAATTTAATTGAAATTGAAAATTGCCAGTAACCATATGCTGTATGTGCACTCATGCTAACCACAGTTAACACTAGCTACTAGCGTTAGTATCTACTAGTATCAGTATGCTGACTGGTAATGGGCGACTCTATATGCTAATGTACTTTCTGAGAAGACTGAGAAACTTTGGTATGTTAGCCAAAATTCTCAGCAATGTCTACAGGTGTATGATTGATAGTGTCCTCACCACTGCCATCACAGTCTGGTATGGTAATTGCACAGTCCAAGACAGGAAGGTACAGTGTACCTCACCGTACATGTCTGGGGCAGCCTTCCTCTCACTGCAGGACATTTACCAGACCAGACCAACCTCATCAGGAACAGTACACACCCCCAACACCCACTCTTCACACTCCTACCATCATGCAGACACTACAGCAGTCTGAAGTCCAGGACTACTAGGCTGGGGAACAACTTCTACCCACAGGCCATTAAGGCCCCCTGATACTTGCATGACTTTGATGCACGCACTGTGTCATGCAGGAGAGTAAACTCGACGTTAACGGGTGTAGACTGAACGTGAGAAGGGCACCGGTGTGTGCAATTGTGCAAAGAGAATTTTGAAATGTTGAAAACATATTTCACGCATAAATGTCATGCAACAAACGTGAAGTGGCAGTGAACGTTGCGCGATCTATTTGCCAACACCAACAGTGTGAGTGATTGTGTCAGTGCACCGCATCAGAGCGCAGCTCATCTGAACGATTATAACAAGATGTTAAATCTATGACAAACATACTTTTACAGCTGCACAAAAGAAGGAAAGAACATGTAACTGTTTTACCAAGCCATTACAATATAAACATGACAAATAATTACCTTTTTAGACGGCTCCAAATACTTTCTCCACCTTGTTCAGCGTGCACGCGAGAAAAGTAGCAGCTGGAGTGCTCCCCTGTGATTCCAGAAGCGATTAGAGGTGTTTTCAACAGCTAACTCGGACAGAAAGTGATTAATCCGTTACAAAATAATTATTTTATATATGCAGCATCCAGCGCACAACACGTGGCAGCCAGTGGAACAAAGCACGGCGTCCAGCTGGGAACACAGCGAGTGTGATCATCATGACGATGTGCATGAAAGTGCATGCATCAAAATCATGCAAGTGGCAGGGGGGCTTTAGGCTTCTCAATAACTCTCTTAAACATTGACCCACCCACCACCACCACCTGAGTGACTGTTATCTCACAGGCATTCTTCTCCTCATCATTATCCTCTAAGTATTTATAGCTCTGTTCACTATTTATGCATCCATGCACCTTACGACTCCTGCACAGCAGGAATGCTGCTTAAAACTACACGATATTGCACAAAATTGCCAATACTCCATAAACTGCACATCCCCACATCCTCTAACCTGTACACCCTTTAAATAGTGTATATAATACATTCTTCCGTTTAATAATGTGTATTTTATAATGTGTTATGTTTCTTTTTAAATCATCTGATGTGAACTTTCTACATACAGTTTTTTTTAGGGAGAATGAAGAGAGTAAGAATTTCATTGTGTGGTATAACTGCCTGTTTTTACTGTGCACATGACATTAAAAAAACTCTAAACTCTTAACTTAATGCTAACCACAGTTAACGTTTCTATGCCTGTTAGTAATCAAATGTGTCACGTGAGCGTCACATTGTCTGGTATGAATAGCATTACACATTCAGAAACTTGGTATTCCTCAGAACGCTTTCATCACTGACCTCGCATAACAGAAAGTCGACTCTTACTGCTAAAAACCTAAATTCATGAATAGCAACAATTCTGGCTGAACGGAAGGCTCAGAGGTTTTGTACCTTACTGTGTAATTTCTATTTTTACAGTGGATCACTCTGCGCGTTTCAGGTTATTTGCCATTTAAACTAAGTGGTTAATGCAGCTTTTTTTTTTTCTTTTTTTTTTTTGACAAAAATGGCTCCACTCTGAAAACTCTCCGAGCCAAAAGGGATTCAGGTAACATTGCTGAGTCTATTCACCAGCATTTAGATACACATATGGAAAGTCTATCCTTGGTTTATTTTTTAAAATAATGATAAGAGTAACGCTGAGGGAGTTTTTCCTTGAACACCATCATCAACGTGCCTGACCAGTGGGGTGAGCTGAAAGGACAGTACTTTAGCTTGAATCACTCACTAAAGGAGGAAGGGGTGGTACTGCTGCATTTGAAACTGGTTGTGATGGTAAACACGCATTAAATATTGGACTTTGCAATCGTGGATGAATGATTGGATGTTGCGAGTCAGCTGACCTTGCAGCCATGTTTATGAATGAATGTGTTGATTTGCATGAGTGAGAATATCAATGAAGAAATCAATGCAGCTGATATTCATAAAACAGCTACGAAGCAGCCAATCAGCTAACGAGCTGTGACCTCAGAGCTCTGCCTAAACTCATGCAGTTTTTGATTTTAAGTGACATCCACAATGTTTTATATTCTGCATGCATAATCTAGTGAAAATTCCACTTCTGCATGTAATCAGTGCCGCTCCGGAGTTTGAAATATTTTTCTGTTTTTTTTTCTCCCACGACCAGTGAAGACTCACTGATTTGCCCTGTCACTCTCTTTTCTGAGATTCCAAGAACATTCCGCCCCACGAATCTACTTCCTTTGAGTTCTCCGACTACACACCTACAACTCCTCACTTCATTAGCCCTTGAATACATATAGTGTTATCCAAACATTTACCTCCTGCCAGATCAGCTATGTTTACATCTATAATTAATAATCAGAAAAGTTGCCAACTGGAACAGAAATGTCTCACGTCGCCCATCAATATGAAGGAAATAATTACATCCAAACAAAATGGAAGTGGTGGTTCAAGTAATGTGTTTTTTGATTGGATTGGCTTGAGTATATTTAGGGATATCATTAGAAAGGCTTCTCCGTCTCTTGCACGCACTCTCTCTGCATCCTTCTCTATCTCCTTGTAGTCAACCACTCCAGCAGAAGACTAGTTTATCTTATACATGGTGCACGACACATGGACATCCCCTTGACCATTTCCAGTTTCTGAGGACCTTCAAAACTGAGGCACTTGTGTGCTGGGTCATCCTCAGGGAAGTGCGCCACATGGCCATAGTGTAGTGATACAAGTAGTATGCCTCATCTGAATCTCAAGTCTGACCCGGGTCTTGGATGGCAACCAGCCAGTCAGACAACTGGCCCATCCCCACCTCTCAAAAACTACCCATCCATTGATCCTCTGAACAGATTTATCTCCCAAGAAGCAATGAAAGACTTAAAGTTTGGTTGACCTCCAATGGTATTGGTATTGGCAAATAGAACTATCTGTAGATCTCAAGACTTTGTAATCTCTTCTCAAGGTTCTCTTGACCTTAAAGGCCGAGGTGCTGGGGGGGGGGGGGGGAACAAAAAATCAGTGTCACTGCTGAGATCAGGAAATCAACAAGCTCAACACTTTCATGACATACAGAAACACTTTCAATGCCTGAGTCCAAGATGTCACTGAAAGCCTGGATCATCAGGGCACCCACCGAATCCACAAAGATCACGGCGTTGTCCATGTTTTCACCGCCGTTTGTCTGTTTGTCTGTTAACAGGATAACTCAAAAAGTTCTGAACGCATTTGAACCAAATTTGGTGGAATGATGGGAAATATGTCCAGGATCAATCAATTAAAATTTGGAGGTGATCTGGATTAAACTCTGGAATATAGCATAATGTACGAGGTCTGTTAATAAAGTAACGGTCCTTTTTATTTTTTTCAAAAACTATATGGATTTCATGTACCGTATTTTCCGGACTATAAGTCGCACTTTTTTACATGTTTTGGCCGGGGGTGCGACCTATACTCCGGTGCGACTTATAAATGAAAAATATACCGGTAGGATCTCAATTAATTTACTGTAACAAAACAATTTTACGTGACAGAGTCGATCTATGTTTTAAAATGGCCACCGGAAAAGGAAATGCAATGCATCATGGGCACTGTAGTATGACGGCCATCCTATAGTTCACGCTGGTCGCGATAACCAATCAGAGAACAGAACTTTGGATGCGTATTCCTCACCTCACCCACAGCGTGTGAAGCTGACGAACTCTGTGCTTGCTGTTATTCCGGCTTGGCGAACAGAACAGCTTCAACCCTTGGATATCAATGTGAGCAGAGAGTTTAAGTTGACGCTGAGAGCTGCGTGGGAGCACTGGGTGAGCGACGGCGGAGGATTAGCGTGTGCACTTGGAAGGAGCTGGCGTCGATGATTGTGAAAAGCGTTTGAAGCAGACAAACATGGTGTTTATTCCGGGACGGCTAACAAGACAGCTTCAACCCTTGGATATCAGTGTGAGCAGAGTTGACGCTGAGAGCTGCATGGGAGCACTGAGCGACGGCGGAGGATTAGCGTCTGCACTTGGAAGGAGCTGGATCGACACCGCTGGGTGGTCATGAGCTGCGCAGGTAGGCGCTGCATGGTTCGGCTCGCAATGTGGTCCGCAAAATACAAACATATCCGTAGGTAAAATGCAGCTCACGAGAGGGCACTCGAGGCTTGTGTGACTGTTCCTGCGACTTCTGACTACCATAGAAAAATAAAAATTTTAACGTTACTGATAACATAACAAGACAACGGAGAAGGCCCGAAAAAATGCCACCAAAAGAAAATCATACTCTGCAGATTACAAGTTGCGACTGGTGAAATATGCATCCGAAAACGGTAGCCGTCACAATATTATCATCTGAACTTTTCATGTTAACATACCTGTATGTCCATGGGACTTATAGTCCAGTGGACCTTATTTATGGTTTATTTTTCTTTATAATGGATAAAGTGGCTGGTGCGACTTATACTCCGGTGCGACTTATTTATGGTTTGTTTTTCTTTATAATGGATAAAGTGGCTGGTGCGACTTATACTCCGGTGCGACTTATAGTCCAGAAAATACGGTATATGTTTTTACGTCAGACATGCTTGAACCCTTGTGCGCATGCGTGAGTTTTTCCACGCCTGTCGGTGATGTCATTCGCCTGTGAGCACGCCTTGGGAAGGAGTGGTCCCGCCCCCTCGTCGGATTTTCATTGTCTGGAAATGGCGGAATGAAAAGGACTTTTTTTCCATCAGAATTTTTTCAGAAGCTGTTAGAGACTGGCACCTGGAAACCATTCGAAAAATTTATCTGGCTTTCGGTGAAAATTTTACGGGCTTCACAGAGAATAAGGTCTGTTAGTACAGCTTTAAGGACCCCTTTAAGGACCCCTTTAAGGACGCTCGGCGCGCCGCGCTCCGAGCTGCGACGACGCGGCACAAGCCACCGGCCCATTTCTAAACAGATGGCTCTGTGGATACGAGACCGTCGTGTGCTCGTTCTCTGGTTATCACAAGAGCTGGACATCAGCCATTTTCCGGCAGATTTCACTTTTAACAAGAGATTTTGTCATGAAAAGCCGCGCGGAGGCTTCGCGCATCACGACCGATTCACTTTGGAAGCGTGACAAAGAACACCTCCGTTTCGGCGTGTCAGAGGACAAGTTTGGACATGTCTATCTCGGGTTTCAATGCTTACCAGTCCATAGTAGTAACTGAGAGCCTACACAGAAACGCTTACCAGTCCAGTAAGTATCAGTGAAATTGTGGAGAGCTGGACACGCCAAAACGGAGGTGTTCTTTGTCTCGCTTCCAAAGCGAATCGGTCTTTATGCGCGGCCTTTCCATGACAAAATCTCTTGTTAAAAGTGAAATCTGCCGGAAAATGGCTGATGTCCAGCTCTTGTGATAACCAGAGAAAGAGCACACGACAGTCTCGTATCCACAGAGCCATCCATTTAGAAATGGTCCGGTGGCTTGTGCCGTGTCGTCGCAGCTCGGAGCATGGCGCGCCGAGCGTCCTTAAAGGGGTCCTTAAAGCTGCACTAACAGACCTTATTCTCTGTGAAGCCCGTAAAATTTTCACCGAAAGCCAGATAAATTTTTCGAATGGTTTCCAGGTGCCAGTCTCTAACAGCTTCTGAAAAAATTCTGATGGAAAAAAACCCCAAATCATTCCACCATTTCCAGACAATGAAAATCTGATGACGGGGCGAGACCACTCCTTCCCAAGGCGTGCTCACAGGCAAATGACGTCACTGACAGGCGTGGAAAAACTCATGCATGCGCACTAGGGTTCAAGCATGTCTTACGTGAAAACATATGAATCAAATCCATATAGTTTAAAAAAAATTAAAAGTTACGATACTTTATGGACAGACCTCATATGTTATGTGTCGACGCGGGTTGAGGAGCGGACCTGCGTCTGACAGGACCCAGCGGTTAAAATAACCAGAAGGCGGTTCCCAACAGAAACAATTTATTTTTCACCTGTGCTTACAAATATAAAACATAAAAAGCGTCCCTCTGGTGGAGTGATAAGTGGCACGTTCTCCAGCGCCCGCAAGGATTAAAGTCCGGCGCTCCTGGACTCACTACCACCGCCAAACACCCCCCAGGTGGACACGACAAACCGATTCTCTGTGGAGCAAAGAGAAGGTGAGGTGAGTCAGCAGATACAACTCTATCTTTCGCATAACACACGCTATCAGCAACACACTTAGGTCAATGTTTCTTTTTAACTTTATACAAATGAGCAGCCTCTCACAACAAGTGGAGGATCACTTATCCTGCACGCCACCGCAGTGAGAAGCAAGCTGCACAATTCTCTTCACAGTCTCAGTTTACTGTGTAACAAAACACCAAGATACTATCAACAATTACTTAATCACTTAATTACCTTTAGTGTGTGCTGACAGCATGTGTCCTCACCCTTCCCTGCTTCACGGGCTCGATATGTCAAACCCAGGCGTGGTCCTCAGCGTCTCACAAACAAACGTCACAAGGTCGAGTTCCCGGCAGCTCTGCTCAAATCACACATGACTTATATGCAGAACGCCATCCAATTATCTGCTCCAGCTGCAAGTCTTCAAGGCCGCACGTGAGCCCCTGCCACAGGTGTTCCACATGACGCTAATAAGGGTGAGGACTCTTCAGCCAGCACTTTCTCCACAGACAAATCAGCCCTCATGCCACCTGGAGAGCAAAGAAAAGAAAAGAACACCAACACAGCCAGCCACGCCCCCCCAACACACAACAGTACCCCCCCATCAACGGGAAGTCTCCCGGCGACCAAACCAACCAGGCCCGAGAACAGCATCCCCCTCCAGGGTCCACATCAGGAAGCAGGACAGGCACCGCAGCAGGAAGACCGGCTGGAATCAACAAAAGCCCCCAAAACATTCCCCAAAAACAAAATCACGCACACAGAAAAAAAAACACAAAAACCCACCCAACAACCCTCCCAGGGGACCGTCCCATCAACCCCGGGAAGAAAAGAAAAACTCCCAAACGCAAAACCCCCAACACAGTCCCACAAACACAATACAAACGTAAATGCATAAAAGAAAAGTAACAAACAACCCCCCCAGAACGACCTGCAGAGCCCAATCCCCCCCAGAAGGCCTTCATTGCCAGTTCCAGGAGGAACAGCCAAAACCATAAGCCCAACAAAGGTCCCCAGGTGCACATGGAGCAACACGGCGCCCCCCCCAGGGGACCGTACCATCAACCCCAGGAGGTACCCACCCCACAACCCCGGAACCCCAGACGTGGTCACACATGGCTGGTCGGTCCCAAGCCAACTCCCCGCCCAGGGGACCGTCCCATCAACCCCAGAGGTGGAACCCGGAAGGAAAACAAAACGAAATCAAAAACCAACCCCCGGAGGACAACCAAAAACAACCCCGGGGGGATAGAAACGACCATAAATCCCGTTACCCTCCCCAGCACCCCGAAAGACCCCAGGTTCCTCCCAGAGCCCCCCGGCGGCTCAATTTTGGCAAACGGCCCAAAATAGTAAGCCGGAGAAGGGAACAAGGAAAAAACTAACCCAGCTCAACCCCAAGGCACAGCAGAGAACTGGAAATGCGTCCAGTGCCACAACCCGACCATACCCCAGCCGCTCGGGAGGGGTGGAACTACCGAAATGGCGAACGGCAACAGATCGGACCACCCCTCCAACTGAGGTAAGTCTCCGCTGCACCACACCCCGGCAACACCAATGACGAACGGTACAAAGGCTCACCGAGGCTGGAGTGGAACCGGGCCCTAACCAAACCAAAGAAACGCCTCCAACACCCCCCCCCCCCTAGGTGCAGAGATCTTCTGAGAATGCTCAGCGTGACCAACCTGCACCACCCCACAACCCACAAGACGAACAGCTTGGGGCAAGTGAGGTCGGGGTTAGGGATGTAGAGAAATAAAAACAACAAAATAAAACGACCCAACAACCCAAACAAAAAATACCTAAACCACATACAAACTTGACAATTAAGTGAGTCCTTCAATCACTCCACCAGATACGCCCCTAACTCCCCAAACACTCATAACCCCTAATTAAAGAAAACAAAACATTTACTTGTGCTAGAAATTCTTTTTTTTTTTTTTTTTTTTTGTGTTATTTTGCCTGTCCCAGAACACTTGGAGTTACGTCGCCGTTATTTCTCTTGACGCTTGCGTGTCGGGGCAATACAGACATCTCTACTCGTCCGAGCTGCATGGGCTCGTCAACAGGAGGAGCTGGAGGTCCCGTCGGAGGAGCCTCAGTGGGGCGAAGAAGAGGCGGCCCAAACCTGTGTCGGGGAAAGTCTCGAGACAAAAAAAACCGCTCTGATGGGCGTCCTCTCTCGCGTCCACGCTCCCTCATCCGATCATCCAGACGAATCACCAACGATATTAGCTCATCCAAATCGTTTGGCTCATCACGGACCGCCAGATCGTCTTTTAGTGCCTCATTTAACCCGTCTACAAACACGCCCCGTAAAGCTACGGCATCTCCCGCATAAGGCTCCGGATGACAAATAACCGGTTCGAACACCGAATCCCTGGGTGATGGAGTTATCTGCCCCGGTATCGATGATGCCACAGCTGGAGCTGCAGGAAGCGGAACGGCTTGCGCTGCAAGCTCCGTAACACGGGCGTCTGTTTGTTCAAGTCGATTTGCGAGATGCTGTAATTGCTCCCATATTTTCTCCAAGTGTTCTTGCACCTTTTCGGCAAAAGGAACCGCCTCTGCCGCTGGGTCCATTATGGAATGGCCGGGAACTACTGTTATGTGTCGACGCGGGTTGAGGAGCGGACCTGCGTCTGACAGGACCCAGCGGTTAAAATAACCAGAAGGCGGTTCCCAACAGAAACAGTTTATTTTTCACCTGTGCTTACAAATATAAAACATAAAAAGCGTCCCTCTGGTGGAGTGATAAGTGGCACGTTCTCCAGCACCCGCAAGGATTAAAGTCCGGCGCTCCTGGACTCACTACCACCGCCAAACACCCCCCAGGTGGACACGACGAACCGATTCTCTGTGGAGCAAAGAGAAGGTGAGGTGAGTCAGCAGATACAACTCTATCTTTCGCATAACACGCTATCAGCAACACACTTAGGTCAATGTTTCTTTTTAACTTTATACAAATGAGCAGCCTCTCACAACAAGTGGAGGATCACTTATCCTGCACGCCACCGCAGTGAGAAGCAAGCTGCACAATTCTCTTCACAGTCTCAGTTTACTGTGTAACAAAACACCAAGATACTATCAACAATTACTTAATCACTTAATTACCTTTAGTGTGTGCAGACAGCATGTGTCCTCACCCTTCCCTGCTTCACGGGCTCGATATGTCAAACCCAGGCGCGGTCCTCAGCGTCTCACAAACAAACGTCACAAGGTCGAGTTCCCGGCAGCTCTGCTCAAATCACACATGACTTATATGCAGAACGCCATCCAATTATCTGCTCCAGCTGCAAGTCTTCAAGGCCGCACGTGAGCCCCTGCCACAGGTGTTCCACATGACGCTAATAAGGGTGAGGACTCTTCAGCCAGAACTTTCTCCACAGACAAATCAGCCCTCATGCCACCTGGAGAGCAAAGAAAAGAAAAGAACACCAACACAGCCAGCCACGCCCCCCCAACACACAACATCGTATATTTGTTTGCCCGTTTGTGAATCCACATCCTTCGATATTGATAAGTGGTGTGGCGGAGGTATGGAGTGCCCTTCTACTTCTTGTTTTTTCTGAAAACTGGTAATGACCAAGATTTTGCCTTTTTCTGAATCCTGTTTTTTTTTTTTTTGGGGGGGGGGGGGGGGGGGTTGTCACGTTCTCACCTTCATCAGCTGCAGTGTGTACTGAAGCGGACAAACCTGTGTGTACCCAGTGATACAGAGTTAACATTTTCAGGCAATATTAATAGGATTTATTGACAGGATTTTATAGGGCACTCCTCTTGATAGCTCACAATTTGGTCCATTTTCTAAGGTCAATAGCTAAAATCGTTACAACATCATCCATCACCGTCTAGTTCTCCCTAGTCTCTTCTTAGTTTGAGAGCAACCTGACAAAGATGATTGACTGTCAGCAGGCCTCCGAAAGCACTCGCATGGCACCGTGGAGAATAAACCGCCATGATGAGTCGGATCTGTGCCTGCAGCCGCTATGGAAGCCTTTGGACTGGGTCATTAAAAGAAAGAAATACAGAATGAAAGAAAGAACTACAGTCTCAGTAGAGTGCGCCCTATAATTGTCATCATATCTTCTACAAATACAACCCCTGCTTTTCCCACCATTATCTCCACGCAGCTTCAGAAAGCCCTGCACATCCTGTTCTGCATATTATAACCTTTCTGCAAAATGGCCAAAGCTTGTCCACTGCAACATAATGGCTCTGTGAGCCCGCTCTGGATGTCTTGTGCCCACAATGTTCTGCTTTGTTTTGTTTGTTTGTTTTTTTTTCATTCACAACATCTGACGTGCACTCATGTCTCACAATATGGCTCAGAGCTTTTGATTAAGACAACACACCCAGATCATGTGAAAACACATTTAGCAGCAATCGCATCGTTCTGCTGATTTGCTAAAGGTGCTACGTGAATGAGCTGTTTTTGAGGTGTGCTGTGAGGCGTAACGTCAGTAACATGGATATGCCAAAGCAATAATCCCCAAATGGGCTGCCATGGTGCTCGTCCTGGTATTCGCCCAGCATTTGATGCTGACTGCTGCACGGCCGCTCTTATACGATACTTTGTAGAGGTGATTTTGCCGATTTTACAGAATCCGTTTATTTATGGATCCATTCATATAATATGCATGACAGACATTTTCGCTGAACCATTTGTGCAGCTGCACATTTAAGCCACTTTGACACCTACGTGTGTGAACAAAGCAGGACTTCCTGACGCGGGAGCGTTCTCAGAGTACTCCGCTCTCACATGCACTCAGATGTAGGACGATAGGTGTGACAGCTGATGTTCACACATCGCTCTGACATCACGGTCAGATAGAGTCTGCGAGCTGTCACTTTTCTGTCATAAAAACCTTTAATATCTCACAGGAAAGCCTCCTAGAAAGCTGCAGATTGTATCACAGGTCCATCAGGTAACAACTATCTGCTTTGCTAGTTCAACCATCCATTGTGCCTTTTTTGGCTTTCTTCTTTTGGAGCTGCAAACAAAACAGAAGCTACTGTATGATTAACAATGAACAAAAGCAGCAAGACCATTGTCTGCCATCATCTACATCAGTCCCCCCCCCCCCCCCCCCCCCCCCCGGGTCCTCGCGTAGGTCGCACACTGTAAATATTACTACAGCCTGATGAGGACAACATCAGCTTTTAGTTCCTGCTGATTCATGCACATCTTCAGAAACACTACTGTTTTGGCTCAGATTTATGAAAAAGTTTCTGACTAGAAAAGCAGAAAAGGTTTTGAAGAGATCAAATCAAGTCTGAGAGCATGCATCTTACAACCACCCAGGCAGATATACTGGTCCAGCTGATGAGTCCACTGGTGGTGCTCAACATTAAAGCATCAGAGTGTCGGCTCATGCATGGACAAACGTGTCACATGGCTAAAATGTTGTAACAGATACTCCTCATCTGAGTTTCTCGACGTAAATGCTCGTTTGTCACAAGGTCATTCCAATAATTCCCAAGTGTCCCAGGTCCTTAAAGACTTTGACAGGCATTTCCTGCAAAGATATCAACATCACCAAACAACTACATGAGCTCATCTCAGCAGTGGTGGGCACAGTTCCGCTAATCCGCTAATCGCTAATTAGCAATGCTAACTTTCTTGCTAGTGGATTAACTTTTCACCTAACTTCAAAAACCACAAATCAAATTTATCCAGATAGAATAACTACATTAATGTCAACTCTGTCATTTCTACAAAGTGAAAATATAACACATATCTTTTAATTTTAAAATAATGCACTAATTCTGAAGTTTTGAACATCTAGCACACACAGATGCCCACAGGGATTATGGGTAAACTGAGTTATTTCCCACTGCCATCCAGTCGATGGGTCAAAATGCATAGAACACTGCCATCTACTGGCGCCCGGTTATATCACACGGTTGTCAAATTACAACTTAAACAGACTTTGGTTTTGCAAATGCCTTTTTTTTTTTTTTTTAAACAAATGAAAAAAAATCTGTTAAGTTGTAATACCTTACTATGGATCAGTTTGGGTCAGTTTGATCTAGACCGAGACCACCTCTTTTGGTTGGACCAAATTTTGGTCCTTTGGTCCAGACAATGGTCCAAGACAGCGTTCACACCTGCTATTTTGGTTTGGCCCAAACCAGGTATATGTGAAAGCACCCTTAGTCTTGATCTAGGACAATTGCAAACTCAAATCCTCAGATTCCTCGCTCAGCTTCTCAAGTGCTGCAATCATCTTCAAAGTGGCACCAGAAATAACATTCAGGTGGAAACAGGTGGTCAACATCAAGTCTTCATGAATCACATGCAAACAAAATGTTTACTTTACATGTGCCTGCCTGAACAAGCCCAGACATGTCCCACTGTGCCAACATTCATATTTAAACTAATGTGCAAAATGATTTAAGTCCTATACAGACCCTGAGGCTCATCAGTGCCGATGCTTATGCCCAGATTCCGTAGCATGAAGCGGATGAGAGTCTACGACTACACCTGGAAGGGACATTGGTCTGAAGCGTGTTACTTCCCCAGCTAAGGTTCATATCTACTGAGACCACACAGTTGAAGTGTCTTGTCCAATAACACAGACAGCAGTGTGAGCAGGAAATCAAACCCAGGTCGCCATTTTGGTGTTTGGTAGTCCAACTTCTTATCACTTCGTGCCATATTGAATTAACTGTAAATTATGTTAAAAGATGCCAATTACAGCGTATGTGTCATCCTCTGTAATTTATTTGTATGTGTATTTTCCATGTGTGAATTTTTTAAAACCCCTTTACACAGGGTGAGGATCGATGAAAGATTGTTGAGAGATGAAAAAAATGGCCTGATCTCTCAACGATCTTTCAGTGAGCACCCAGCGAACACCAAGGTCTCTCAATGAACTCAATGATCTTCCACTGATCTCCACGGTCACCAAGATCTCCTCAAAATAGTAGTGATTGTTTTAAACTCAGTCCAAAACAATCTCTCAATGATCTCATCAATCTCCCAGTGATCTCTCGTTTGCACTGGAGATCTCAGTGATCTCTTTAGATGTCTCAGTGATCTTGCTTTGCCACACGGGTGTTCAGCAAACTCTGTCATTTGAGATTATAGTTTTGAGTTTCATCTTGAAATTTCATCCACTGGGCTGGATTATGTTTCCTTGTTGAAAAATTTAGAACTTGAAATAAAATCCTCAATGTTTGCCTCAATGTTTTAGTCTTTTTAAATCAAGTTTAAAACTTGATGCTAATTCTTTTTCATGAAAATTTAAATGGTTTTCAAACTCCTTTATCATATGTTCAAGAGTATAAGGTCATAAAAGGTTAACCAGAGAGATGCAGATTTCCATTTCAATGGCTGTAATTGGTGCCTTAGAAAATGTCGCTAATGAAAAGACGATAAAATGAAGAAAATTAAAGAATAGTTGCTATACATCTCACATACACAAGATGGAAATTTTGCCATCTGGAGCTTTACCTAATGAGGTCAAGACAATGTCCTGGAAAATAATGGCTGAGCTATATGGAAGGAAAGGTGCAAATTATTCATGACTTATCGTGGTCAGTGGACTTCACTGACAGCCTGGAGACAAAAATGCGTGATGCTCTGAATATTTACAGCTAATGGTGTTGGCAATGTGTTGTAGGCCCAGGATATAGGCATTCCTGCTTACATTCATAAATCTTTGCAACACTTTTACAAAAGAGCTGTTGATTATTTTGAGGTTCATATATTCTACCATATTGGAGGGATGATTCAATTTCTTACTTGAATGCCTCTTATTTGTAGGCTGAGACAAAGATATAAAACATGGGCAGAAATAATTAGATGCCACATTTTCACCTGAAGCGCTTCCCTTTCGACAGCGCTCTGCTGAGAATGGGCGGGGCCGCTGCCGATGTTCCTGGCGCCACGCTGCCTCTCTTAACAGACGATCCAAGAGGACTGCAGCTCTGCAACAGTAAAAGAATAACAGCACAGATAAGCGATTGGGATGATACTTACAAAATACCCAACTTATTTAGCGCTCATTTAGCTTATTTAGCTCTGCCTTGCAGAGTAAAGGCATTCGAGTCAATATCTGGACTCTCATTGGTCAAGTCTGTGGGAAAGGGACAGAAAAGCACCCCTTTTCTAAAAGGCAAGCAGCAGTATCTTCACATTTGAAGCAACTTTCACAAAACAGACAGCAGAGAATACATAATGGATAAACCTGTATGACACCACCCACAGGTCTTCTGAAGAACTTATTTGAAGCTCATGTGGAGTGTTTGTCATCTTGGCAGTGCCTGACTCCACTTAACTCCTGGCCAACGCATAAATGGGTTAAGTGGTAGAGCTTGATCAAGATCAGTGTGACTTGGGCAGGGAAAATGAAGCCCAAACATCCCCACCTACCTGAAAGGTTCCACGCTAGTTAACAGGCTAGGTAAGCTTGGATTAGGTAATCATGAAATATTTTTGGGGACTAGACAGTGGTTTTCCTAACAGGTAGGTTGGGCGCAAGTATTAAAAACTGTGAACATCATGTAATATCAGTATTGGTAGCATGGTGTTGTTAGGGACTAACAACACCATGCTACTGCTCCCTGCTAATTAGTGATGACAGTGCTAACATACAAATTAAATACAAACATTTCACTCAATAGAAATACTGAAGCACCAACTTCTTTCATGGTCTGTTAATCCAATTAACAACACAGCAAGACATTATCTATTACTGCAAGCAACAGAATGGCCGCTGTTGTGTCCCAAGGATCTTAAAATAGAATATAACCACCTGCTGGATATTTACCATTAATGCACTTACAATAAAAATTTTCCAAGCGCTCCAGTCTCAGATATTACTCATAAAGTGCTCAGTAAGGACAAACATTCATGTCAACAGCAGCTGGCTGCCTCTGCCAAAGGGTGGCCACCTGGAGGCAACATAATAAGTGTCACTCAAAGCGACCAAGCCCCTAATTCTTCATAGAGTTACACCTTCACATAGTTTAATTTGATGACTTCTAGAAAAATCCAACCCATGTAATGTTATGAATGGAAAAAGTAGCTACAGAGGCTAAAACCATTGTTTGTACTACAACCCAAATTCCAATGAAGTTGGGACATTGTGTAAAATATAAATAAAAACAAAATACAATGATTTGCACATCCTCTTCAACCTATATTCAATTGAATACACCACAAAGACAAGATATTTAATGTTCAAACTGATAAATTTTATTGTTTTTGTGCAAATATTCGCTCATTTTGAAATGGATTCCTGCAACACATTTCAAAAAAGCTGGGACAGTGGTATGTTTACCACTGTGTTACATCACCTTTCTTTCTAACAACACTCAATAAGGGTTTGGGAACTGAGGACACTAATTGTTGAAGCTTTGTAGGTGGAATTCTTTCCCATTCTTGCTTGATGTACGACTTCAGTTGTTCAACAGTCCGGAGTCTCTGTTGTTGTATTTTGTGCTTCATAGTGCACCACACATTTTCAATGGGTGACAGGTCTGGACTGCAGGCAGGCCAGTCTAGTACCTGCACTCTTTTACTATGAAGCCACGCTGTTGTAACATGTGCAGAATGTGGCAAAATGAGCAAATATTTGCACAAAAATAATAAAGTTTATCAGTTTGAACATTAAATATCTTGTCTTTGTGGTGTATTCAATTGAATATAGGTTGAAGAGGATTTGCAAATCATTGTATTCTGTTTTTATTTGCATTTTACACAACATCCCAACGTCATTGGAATTGGGGTTGTACACTGTAAACTTGTTTATTTCTACTCAAAAGCTGAACATTTTAACATGGGGTACTATGGGGAGTGACATGCTTCTGGATCCACCCTCAAGTGGCCATTGAAGGAACTGCAGGCTTTGGTACATTTGTGTTGTCTTTATTTTTCAGCACAGGAGATGGCCGCTTGGCACAAACATAGCTCATTTTTAGAGACCGGTATCAATAACGTCAGCAGAGCAAGTGGCTCTGTGGTACAACCAACATACAAATTTGGGGTTTGGTTCCAGGAGTGTACTTCAGGCCTCCCATCTGTGCCATTGAACAAGCCACTTCATCTGCATTGTCTCACTCTACCTAGCTGTAAACAGGTACCACTCTTGCCTGGGGAAGCAACCTGCGATGGACTTTCATCTTATCCACTGGGAATCGCAACTCTCTGTATTCTTGGATAAGCATCGGTGCCAATGGACCTCAGGAACCGTCTGTACACTTAAACTTGTGTTTATTGTCATTCAGTAAAAAAACATCACAGATGCTTTCACAGAACAAAATATCAATGCACTGCACAAATAAATAAAAACACAGAATAAAAGTCCAAGGTGTGTGATAGTGATAAATTGGGTTTGAAAAAATAACTGTTGATAACTGCCCTCTGTATCTGTATATTCACAACATACAATAAATAAATAATTGAAGATGCTGCAATGATGAAGTTCCAACCAGCTACAGTGTATTCTATATCCTACATTCTATATTACACAGTTCTTTCTACTGATTTGTTTTTAACTGTCTTATGGTGGTTGCGTAAAAGCTGTCCCTGATTCTGTGTGTTTTGCACATCAGGCTGTGGTACCATCTACCTGAGGGCAGGAGGGAAAACAGTTTGTTAAAGAGATGTGAAGTGTCCCTGATTATCCTTCTTGCCCTGGACAAGCAGCACTGTTCTGCCAGTTCACCAATGGTTGGCAGCCTGGCCCTAATAATCTTCTCTGCTGCTCTCACAAACCTCTCCCGCGCCTTCCTGTCAGCAAGGCCGCTACCTTCATGCTACAGAGAGATATTACTGGTTAGTACACTATTTTTACGCTATAGGAAGTGTTGAAGACAGGCGGGCTCAGATAGGCACTCTTTAACCTGCAGAGAAAGTGCTGTGGGCTGGGGGGCATCTTCTCCTGAAGTCAATCACCAGCTCCCCCCCCACTACAGCTGTAGTGGGGCTCATCTATAGTCTATTTACTCTGAACTTTATCAGAATTGCTGATCTAATGACTGTTTTAAAGACATCTAACAACATATATTATCTTGTTGAAATAGAACCAAAGAATTGTTTACTTATTTCCAACGTATGACTGGACCCGTACTGTACATATTACATATACAGCTTAGCGATAAAACTCTACAGTCAGGTTGAAGAGGTTTCCCTCAGTGTTGTTTGTACCCAGTTTACGGGGCCAGAGTGTCTTTAATTACACTGCACTCCACAATTTACCCAGATTAGGAGGGAACACTGAATAATGACCCTCATAGCCCTCAAGTTAATAATCCCACACAAGATTACAGCAATGGTCTCTTAAAGAATTTCACCCCGCTCGATTCTTTCCATTTTTCTTCTCAAAATTAACGTTATTATCTTACAATAGGCCCCAGACTGAGCTGCGGCAGGGCAGCCATGAATGCGATCAAGATAATTGTGTTTTCCACATCTAGCGGTCTGATTTTACAGCATTAAAGTGACGGTATGTGATGATGAGCTGGTTCAGGGTTCTCTTGGCTGATAATCTTCCTTCTCTCCGCTACACCTGTGATTCCCAGAGGGAGCCGTTAGCACTGCTCGCCAGTTGTGCAAGAAAATCGGATCATTTCGACCACCTTCTCACATACCCTGCGGGCGGAGAATGCTTTGCTTCTTGGAACAATTGCTGTGGCAAACTTTTCTGGAGGATATCGTTGTTGTCAAGGGGACAAAATAAATAGCTTGTGGCAAACAATGGCAGATCTGTGTGGCATAACCCATTTTACTTGTTCACTCTGATCTGCGTTTTCCTTCTTGTATGGCCACATGTGAATAGCCTTGGATTAGCAATATGGGAGTATTTCAGCACAAGACGAAGAAAAAATAAATTAGCCTGACAAAACGCGCCCAGAGACACAACTGAGGTACAATACAATAATTGTTCCACCTTATATCAAATTGGAAATGGATTATTCTCTCATGTGTGTATTAGTTAAAAAAAAAAAAAAAGCATACCTGCTGACAATATTATTAATTGTCCACATTGTGCTGTACTGGCCTTCTCATTTTTTAATTGTGATATCAACAACATTTAATTGGGTTCATCCCAAATCCCATGCTGTTTTGGCATTTAAACTGTAATTACAGGGAAAGAAAGACATTTTCATGAACACAAAATGGTCAGTTACATCTGCAAACCACCATTATTGACAAAACTAAAGAAATAAATGTCTATCTACACACAGGATTTTTTTTAAAGTGTCTCCATTTTCAGAGGCCATAAGTGATTGGACAAACTACATTGCATTTTATATATATATATATATATATATATATATATATATATATATACATATATATATATATATATATATATATATATATATATACATATATATATATATATATATATATATATATATATATATATATATATATATATAAAATCACTTTTACAATTGTCTTTGAACAAGTCAGGTGATGGATACATAAACATTTCCAAATCAATGCAAATGTCTTAGACTTCATTTCCATCAATCGTTATGAAATAGTTTGATCAGGTTTGCCAGATCCGCCATGCACTTGCACCACCCAGGCAGACAGTATGGTAAATAGTATGGTGCTTTATGGTAAACTGTCTGGAGTAGGTAGTTCTAAAAAACTGAGTGATCATGCAAGGAGGAGACTAATGAGGGAGGCCACCAAGACCCCCAGACAATTCTGAAAGAGTTATAGGCTTCTGTGACTGTGAGTGCAGGAACAATGGATTGTATAGCTTCTGTCAAGACGTCATCGGTGTGCGCTGGTAATGGTTGCATGACAGTTAAGTCAACTTGAACGTTTGCAGTCCAAGAGTTGCAGCAATAGTCCCAAACTGACTACTGACTGACTGAGAAGGGATTTAATTATTAATATGCCAAATAGAAAAAAAATAGTCTAATGCATCAGCTTTCGCTGGATTTCGGGCTGTGATGGAATGAGCGGACAAACGCGGCTTCTGGATGCAAACAGAAGACAAACAGATAGCGCATGGATTAAACAGCTATTAACATGTCGGCAGCCAGTGGCAGATGGAAAACTGTTCCATTATTTCCAGTGAGAGGCTGATGGGAACATTCCACTTCCTGTGGCACATGGATGTTGTTTTATCTTTAACAAGGGGGGGAAAAAAACGGACAAAATGTTTGAATGAAGTAAATTATTGTCCTTGTTGTTATCACTGAAAAATGATCACGCCTCACAGCACCTCTTACACTTCCGTCTGCTGCTGCAGACAGAATTCTGTTGTGACGGTTTTTCTGAGAAAGCAGCTTGACGTTGCCTGGACGTCCACTGCTGAACAAGTACACAACAAAACAAACATACTACTATCGGGAAAGTTCTATGTTTGATGTCCGCTCAAAGTTTTAAAAAGCATGATGGACTCAACAGACATCAGCTGGCATGGAACACATTTAATGAATGACAAAAGGATTTGTACAGGCCAAAAACAGCCACAAACCGGTGAGTTATTATCTCGACCAAGGAAGTTGGAGGTTATGTGTTCGCCCCTGTCTGTTTGTTTGTCTGTCTGTTTGTGAACAGTTTAGAGCTCACAATTTTTCATATATTGTCATAAAACCTTTACTGAAGATTTTGATAGGCAAGAACTAATTAAATTTTCAAGGTCATAGGTCAAAGGTCAAAGCCAAGAAAAATATTGGAAAATTGGAAAAATCCCTATTTTTTAACACTGAATGAATTTCCAAAAATTCATAACTCTAAAAAAGACTGATTTGCTTTCATATTTGAAAGCGTTTTGTAGGATGGTGTCCTTTATCACCTGCTGAAATTTGATCTGGATCTGATCCAGATTACAGATTTTGGGGCCATTTTAACAATGAAAACCTCATTTAATGTATATTTTACATTATATATTAATCAAATGTGCCCCAATCACTCTCATATTTAAATGTGAAGTGCACACTGGCACTCATTATCACCTGATAAAGTCTGATCTGGATCTAATCCAGATTATAGATTTTGTGGCCATTAAAATTTAACATTGAAACCCTCATTTAATGTATATTTTACATTATATCTTAATCAAATATGCCCCAATCACTCTCATATTTAAAAGTGAGGTGCACACTGGCACTCATTATCACCTGACAAAGTCTGATCTGGATCTAATCAAGATTATAGATTTTGTGGCCATTAAAATTTAACATTGAAACCCTCATTTAATGTATATTTTACATTATATCTTAATCAAATATGCCCCAATCACTCTCATATTTAAAAGTGAGGTGCACACTGGCACTCATTATCACCTGACAAAGTCCGATCTGGATCTAATCAAGATTATAGATTTTGTGGCCATTAAAATGTAACATTGAAACCCTCATTTAATGTATATTTTACATTATATATTAATCAAATGTGCCCCAATCACTCTCATATTTAAATGTGAGGTGCAAACTGGCACTCATTATCACCTGACAAAGTCTGATCTGGATCTAATCAAGATTATATATTTTGTGGCATTTAAATTTAACATTGAAATCCTCATATAGTGTATACGAGGTCTGTTAGAAAAGTATCCGACCTTTCTATTTTTTGCAAAAACCTGATGGATTTGAATCACATGTGCTTGCATGAGCCAACCTTGAACCTTCGTGCGCATGCGTGAACTTTTTCACGCCTGTCGATTGCATTAGGTCTCTCTCTTCTAAGTCCCTGTTAGTAAATGATATAATAATTGATCAACATATTGATTTATTCTGCCTAACAGAAACCTGGTTACAGCAGGATGAATATGTTAGTTTAAATGAGTCAACACCCCCGAGTCACACTAACTGTCAGAATGCTCGTAGCACGGGCCGGGGCGGTGGATTAGCAGCAATCTTCCATTCCAGCTTATTAATTAATCAAAAACCCAGACAGAGCTTTAATTCATTTGAAAGCTTGTCTCTTAGTCTTGTCCATCCAAATTGGAAGTCCCAAAAACCAGTTTTATTTGTTATTATCTATCGTCCACCTGGTCGTTACTGTGAGTTTCTCTGTGAATTTTCAGACCTTTTGTCTGACTTAGTGCTTAGCTCAGATAAGATAATTATAGTGGGCGATTTTAACATCCACACAGATGCTGAGAATGACAGCCTCAACACTGCATTTAATCTATTATTAGACTCTATTGGCTTTGCTCAAAAAGTAAATGAGTCCACCCACCACTTTAATCATATCTTAGATCTTGTTCTGACTTATGGTATGGAAATAGAAGACTTAACAGTATTCCCTGAAAACTCCCTTCTGTCTGATCATTTTTTAATAACATTTACATTTACTCTGATGGACTACCCAGCAGTAGGGAATAAGTTTCATTACACTAGAAGTCTTTCAGAAAGCGCTGTAACTAGGTTTAAGGATATGATTCCTTCTTTATGTTCTCTAATGCCATATAACAACACAGTGCAGAGTAGCTACCTAAACTCTGTAAGGGAGATAGAGTATCTCGTCAATAGTTTTACATCCTCATTGAAGACAACTTTGGATGCTGTAGCTCCTCTGAAAAAGAGAGCTTTAAATCAGAAGTGTCTGACTCCATGGTATAACTCTCAAACTCGTAGCTTAAAGCAGATAACCCGTAAGTTGGAGAGGAAATGGCGTCTCACTAATTTAGAAGATCTTCACTTAGCCTGGAAAAAGAGTCTGTTGCTCTATAAAAAAGCCCTCCGTAAAGCTAGGACATCTTTCTACTCATCACTAATTGAAGAAAATAAGAACAACCCCAGGTTTCTTTTCAGCACTGTAGCCAGGCTGACAAAGAGTCAGAGCTCTATTGAGCTGAGTATTCCATTAACTTTAACTAGTAATGAGTTCATGACTTTCTTTGCTAACAAAATTTTAACTATTAGAGAAAAAATTACTCATAACCATCCCAAAGATGTATCGTTATCTTTGGCTGCTTTCAGTGATGCCGGTATTTGGTTAGACTCTTTCTCTCCGATTGTTCTGTCTGAGTTATTTTCATTAGTTACTTCATCCAAACCATCAACATGTTTATTAGACCCCATTCCTACCAGGCTGCTCAAGGAAGCCCTACCATTATTTAATGCTTCAATCTTAAATATGATCAATCTATCTTTGTTAGTTGGCTATGTACCACAGGCTTTTAAGGTGGCAGTAATTAAACCATTACTTAAAAAGCCATCACTTGACCCAGCTATCTTATCTAATTATAGGCCAATCTCCAACCTTCCTTTTCTCTCAAAAATTCTTGAAAGGGTAGTTGTAAAACAGCTAACTGATCATCTGCAGAGGAATGGTCTATTTGAAGAGTTTCAGTCAGGTTTTAGAATTCATCATAGTACAGAAACAGCATTAGTGAAGGTTACAAATGATCTTCTTATGGCCTCGGACAGTGGACTCATCTCTGTGCTTGTTCTGTTAGACCTCAGTGCTGCTTTTGATACTGTTGACCATAAAATTTTATTACAGAGATTAGAGCATGCCATAGGTATTAAAGGCACTGCGCTGCGGTGGTTTGAATCATATTTGTCTAATAGATTACAATTTGTTCATGTAAATGGGGAATCTTCTTCACAGACTAAAGTTAATTATGGAGTTCCACAAGGTTCTGTGCTAGGACCAATTTTATTCACTTTATATATGCTTCCCTTAGGCAGTATTATTAGACGGTATTGCTTAAATTTTCATTGTTAAGCAGATGATACCCAGCTTTATCTATCCATGAAGCCAGAGGACACACACCAATTAGCTAAACTGCAGGATTGTCTTACAGACATAAAGACATGGATGACCTCTAATTTCCTGCTTTTAAACTCAGATAAAACTGAAGTTATTGTACTTGGCCCCACAAATCTTAGAAACATGGTGTCTAACCAGATCCTTACTCTGGATGGCATTACCCTGACCTCTAGTAATACTGTGAGAAATCTTGGAGTCATTTTTGATCAGGATATGTCATTCAAAGCGCATATTAAACAAATATGTAGGACTGCTTTTTTGCATTTACGCAATATCTCTAAAATCAGAAAGGTCTTGTCTCAGAGTGATGCTGAAAAACTAATTCATGCATTTATTTCCTCTAGGCTGGACTATTGTAATTCATTATTATCAGGTTGTCCTAAAAGTTCCCTAAAAAGCCTTTAGTTAATTCAAAATGCTGCAGCTAGAGTGCTGACGGGGACTAGAAGGAGAGAGCATATCTCACCCATATTGGCCTCTCTTCATTGGCTTCCTGTTAATTCTAGAATAGAATTTAAAATTCTTCTTCTTACTTATAAGGTTTTGAATAATCAGGTCCCATCTTATCTTAGGGACCTCGTAGTACCATATCACCCCAATAGAGCGCTTCGCTCTCAGACTGCAGGCTTACTTGTAGTTCCTAGGGTTTGTAAGAGTAGAATGGGAGGCAGAGCCTTCAGCTTTCAGGCTCCTCTCCTGTGGAACCAGCTCCCAATTCAGATCAGGGAGACAGACACCCTCTCTACTTTTAAGATTAGGCTTAAAACTTTCCTTTTTGCTAAAGCTTATAGTTAGGGCTGGATCAGGTGACCCTGAACCATCCCTTAGTTATGCTGCTATAGACGTAGACTGCTGGGGGGTTCCCATGATGCACTGTTTCTTTCTCTTTTTGCTCTGTATGCACCACTCTGCATTTAATCATTAGTGATCGATCTCTGCTCCTCTCCACAGCATGTCTTTTTCCTGGTTCTCTCCCTCAGCCCCAACCAGTCCCAGCAGAAGATTGCCCCTCCCTGAGCCTGGTTCTGCTGGAGGTTTCTTCCTGTTAAAAGGGAGTTTTTCCTTCCCACTGTAGCCAAGTGCTTGCTCACAGGGGGTCGTTTTGACATCATTATTGTATGGCCTTGCCTTACAATATAAAGCGCCTTGGGGCAACTGTTTGTTGTGATTTGGCGCTATATAAAAAAAAAATTGATTGATTGACTGATCATTTGCTGGTAAGCAGCCTTTGTGTGAGGACGGGTGTTGTCTCTCGTCGTTTTTTCATTTCAAGGAAAATGGCGGAACGACTGGAGCAGCGCCGCATCAAATTTTGCCAGAAACTGGGTGACAGCCAGGTGGAAACCATTCGGATTATTCAGATGGCTTTCAGTGATGATGCTTTGGGCATCACACAGATTAAGGAGCGGTACAACTGGTTTAAAGATGGCCGCACAACGGTGGCGAGCGAGCCACGCTCCGGTTGGCCATCAACATGCTGAAATGACCAGATCATTTCCAAAGTGAACGCTGTGGTGATGCGGGACCGTCGTGTGACTGTCTGAGAAATTGCGGAAGAGGTGGACATCAGCACTTTTTCGGCACATTCCACTGTGACAAAAGATTTGGCCATGAAAAGAGTGGTGGTGAAATTCTTTCCTGAAGCTTCTGATGGCGGAGCAAAAGCGCCTCCGTGTTGAATTCTCACAGGACATGCTGTGACCTACCCACCTTTTCCACAATTTCTTGGACAGTCACATGACTGAAAAGCCACCAAAAGCCCTCTGAATCTTCCGAATGGTGGAAGAGGTGGGCATCATTTTTCGGAGTACAGCATGTCCTGTGAGACTTCAACACGGAGGTGCTTTTGCTCCGCCGTCAGAAGCTTCAGGAAAGAATTTCTAACAGGACTTTGACCTTGAAAATTTTTTCCAAGGTAAAAATTTGTGGAATTGAGAACTAGCGTTGGTGGAGGTTTGTGCTCTACGGTACACCCTAAGCTTTGCATCATTCCAGAGAGCGCGAGGCTCGAGTACCGCGGGTTCAGCTGGCTGCTGACGGAAACTGAGTTTCTCTTTCTTTCCTTCCTGCTTCGTGTGCTCCTGTTACTTCATGCTGCTGCGTGTTGATTTCAGCAGTGCGTGTCTCAGGGGGTGCACCCCCAATCTCTTATTATTCGAGACGTGCAACTTTTACTGCCACAGAGGTGCAGCATGGATTCTCCAGTGGAGACATGGGAGGTGTTTAACTATGCAATTACAGCCTCATTTCTCTTTTGCAATCTTTTCACTAAATAAAACCCTGAAAGGATTCACCTTCATGCAACTCTCAGATATTTACAACCACTGTAGCTGAGTACAAGAATGTTCCATTTATCAAAGGCAGATTTAAAGTTATGTGCAGAAATGCATTTGGATGTGCAAATGAATGCCGCGAGATATTTACAATCAACGATTTATTCAAAACGTATAATGTGCACATATATAAAGTGTTGTGTGCACGGGTGCAGGTGCAGTCGTCCAGAGATCAGCAGCACAGAGCCGCTGCAAGCATCCAGGTGCATAGTTTGAGATATGCCCAGGCTTAGAATGTTCCTATTCAGCTGAGGCTTAGAGTGTTTTTGCAGAAATATTTGTGTAGCAGAGATGTCAGCATATATTCTCTAAGTCCGCGCGCCGCTACTCCTTTTACACTTTGAGGCAACATGTCTTAGTTGATAATGACAATGTCCCGAGGGTTGGCAGAAACTGTCAAGTGTTGCATCTTTATCGCAGAGACAGAACGCGACATATTGACCAAAATGGACAAGTTGGCTTCTCCGATCCAAGTCTGTCAGCAGGAGAGCCAGATCATTGCATTTAGCCTCTGAAGCACGCCCGCGCAAACCCTATGCCTACCAAACCCTACGGAGACCCTCTTCAACAGGAGCTGTCTCACTTTTTTTCCACTATTTTCTCAGTTTAAATTATCCCCCCGAGAGAAAAGCCGGAGAGCTTGCAGGACTGCACCACCTGCAGCTCATCTTCGTCGTGGCTGATAGCAAAGCGAGGGAGTGGGTGGAGAAGAAGCTGCCGTTCGGGGCTGCTGTGTCAAATCTGCGGAAAAATAGGTTTCACTTGTTACTCTCGCTTTGATCTTTTCAGCTTGTGCCCCCTCCTGGGTGCACATAGCCAGTGATCTTTCACTTCCCATTTTAAGCTCCCTTCACACGGTTATGTTATAGCTCATGTTCTTGTCTTGTTGTGTCATTATCATCTTCTACTTTAGTCTGTTCTGTTCCTCTCGGCTTCGTGCCTGCGTGAGGCTCTGACAGTGTTTTTAGTTTGACTCTGAGGTTGGCCACATGCTGAGCCTTCACACGTTCCTGCCACCACATTGTCACAGTCACGGCGTTAATATAATAGTCTGCTACCAAACGTCAGGCCTGCAGGATGACGCTTCGCACTGGCGCTCCAAACTAAATTAGCAGTCCTTTGTGAACTCACACCTGCAAAAATGAACTTGAGACGTGTTTTTTGTGCAAATTTTAACGCAAATTTAAAATTCTCTCCTGAAATTTTGCTCCTTGGCTTTGAAGTTAGACCCTCAGAAAGCTTTTGGACTGCGCCTTTGACCTCGACCTGTGATCCTCTCTTTAACTGACTGTCCTTGGCCGACTCTCACTCATTTAATACATTTTCTGTTATAAAAGATTTAGAGGCTAGAAATTACACTGGCACCAGCATGTCAGACCAAAATACCAGTTTCCCCTCAGCCACTCCTCCTTAAACCTCCCACCTCCGCATCAAGGAGAAGGAATGCTAGTTTGAGCCCTTTTGCAGCCTTTTTATACATTACATAAGCACTCCATGTGGGATACCAAGCCCGAGCCTCTTGCCATCAAAAACAGAGCCACCTGGAAGTAGGAAAAGATACAGTTCCCTGAATGGCCTCTAGAGGCTGGCTTCAAAGGTGAGCAGACTGCCACAAAAGCCCATGTTAAAATGTCTAACTTGAGAGGAGAAATCACATGTTCACAGCCTGGTCCAAGAAAACAGTTTTAGTCTCTGTAGCTAGTGTTCCCTTTCATGCCAACTGTAAGAGGAGTAAATTTTATTTTTATTTTTTATAACTCATTAGTTTAAGACATTTGAAACCATAAAGCTATGCATAATTAGGGTGGTGGGCACTTTGGCTGACAGCTAGCTTGTGCCATTGAGCCATGTTCAGAGTTCTGCTACCAGAGCACTGTTAGCTGTGGGTGCTACCTGCAGTGGAGGACTGTGCCAAGCCTTTCTAACATTTTTTTTTCCAGAAACAAATATGTGTAATAATATGGCTTGTTGTCCAGTTAATTGTCCGAGCAAATCATCTAAGAAGTGTGTGCTCCAGTATTTCTGTCATGTGAAATTTTCATGCTATTTAATATTGTGTGTTAGCAATGTTAGCACATTTAGAAGCAATAAGATGGTTATAATTTTTAATACTTACACCCAAGCCACCCGTTATGAAAACCATAGCCCAGTTCACAAAATATGTTTTCAAACATCTGACCCAAGGTTAGCCTGTTAGCTGTTAGTTAGGTAACTCTGAGATGGGGGCATATCAGGGCTTCATTCTTCTCAGCCAGGACACACAGCGTACCAACCACGCTCCACCTCTTTACCCATTTATGGGTTGGCCATGACAAAGGCTGAGAAAGCACTACCAACATGGCAACATCCAGAGCAGGTGTTTTTGAGCTGCAAAGCATCTCTTCTGGGTCTCTTTACAGATCATATGGGTGATGTCACGGAATGTTTGTCCAGTATATATAAAGTCTATGGAGGAAACTTTGTTAATTCTTGTCCAACCACATTGTTGGTCAGTGGCCTTTTTTTTTTTAGCATCCGAATGTGGTTTCTTGAAGAACAGTATTTCTGCAAACACACAGTGCCGTGTGGGAGGCCACTCACAAATTTCTCTTTTAAAACGTGGGGAGGGGAAAGAGTTTCACAGGGTGGGACTCGTATGCATTAAACGTGTATGTGTTGCTGGTGCAGCAAATAAAACAAGGAATGGAAAACCTCAGAATAAAACACAGACAAATAGAGTACAGTGGTCCCTCGCTATAACGCAGTTGATCTTTCGCGGCCTCGCAGCATGCTTTTTTTTTTTTTTTTTTTTAACAGTGCATTGTGTTCTGCGTCCTCATCAAGCAGGCCGGTCGCGGCACCGCGAAGGCAGAGCACGCGCATTGTGTTTTGCGTGTCTGTTTATAAGAATCTTCTCATCCAGAAGAAAAAAGAGCGCCAACAACTACCCATAACAGTGTTCTTCACTGGGAAAAAGAAACCTGCACCGAGGTGTCACTCAGTGGAAAAAGACGCTAGCGGAGCAGCACTAGGACAAAGAGGCGCGATCAGAGGAACTGTGAAATACTGGTCAGTCACTATTAATAATTTCTTATGTGTCCAACCTCGTAGGTTGATCGTTAAAATTAAATTCGTTAGTTCTAAAAGCCATCATAATTATTTATAGGAAAGCGTTCTATTTTTATTTCTCAAACAAATGTTTGGGCCTGAAAACAGGTTGGTCTTATTTTTCTACTAAGGTTTGAACTTTGAGAGTGTTTACACACGAGAGAAAAGTGAGAAAATGTTAATGCCTGTTTGAGAAAAGTGTATAAAGTGTGTAGTGAGCAGTTTTACAGCCTTAAAACATCTATAATAATTGTAAAAAATAACGGTGACTACTTTGCGGATTTCGCTTATCGTGGGTTATTTTTAGAACGTAACTCCTGCGATAAACGAGGGACCACTGTATTCCTTCTCTCTCCATGCAGTATGCCATTTCTCCACTTCATCTTTAAAATACTTGTTGATACCTGAGTGACTAATATGCTATTTATAGCACCTTTAAAGATGATTAAGGTGTGAGCGGAAACAACAGTAAAGCATTACCTTTTGAAGCTGAACACTGTACTGAATCCTCGGAGCAGATTTGGACACGAGGGCTGAGGCGTTGGCGCTGCAGTCCCTCAGACTGCGGCTATCGGAAAAATGAGCATGAAGCTTTTCTCTGTGTCTCCTGGGGAACAACAGAGAGCAGTCGTTCAAAAAAATACAGCCTGTAATTAAAAACAATATTTCAATGAGGCAGCAACGGGTTGACAGCAGCCTGGTATATTTCACGGTGTTACAACTGTGACTGTAAAATGTCAATTCCTGCAGAAATATTTACCTTCACTCCAACAGTAATTTACAATGGTGGCAATGTTTTAAGACCAGTTATTAATATCTATAATTTACCTGTCCAGCTGTGTACAAACAGACACAACAAGGCAGGTAAGGTGTGACCCCTTAATGCCTGTGTAAAATCAAACGTATACTGAAGTGGTTTTTGGGAGAATCTGGATTTAAATATGTTACTTTTCTTGCCCATTTCTGCTGAATTTATCTGTCTGTCTGCATCACTACAGTATGAATAAAGTTTTAAGTTCAGATTAGATGTTTAAATTCCAACAATACTGACAGCTATGTGCAGCTGATCTACAATAAATACAAACAAAAAGTAATGGATTGTGGGAGTGCAGTACACCCCCCACAGATAAACACAACTTAATGCATACATACATAAATAAATAAAAATATTTTTACAGCCATCGTGCTTTATACAAGTTGGTATGTGACACAAGAACATTTTCTAATTAAACCAATAATTAAGAAATAAATTTGTGTTGACTATGAGTCATGATGAAAATATTTATTTTCACTTTGAGATTAAAGAAAATACTCGTATTTCTTACTTTCTTGCATAAAGAAGGCTGATTTTTTAAATTCAATTTGGCATAATAATAATAAAAAAAAATTGTACCAATTTGCCAAGAAGTTTGTTGCAATTTGCATCCATCCATACACCCTGGACAGGACTCCAATCCATTGCAGACCATTTGCATCAGAGTGCAAATTAACACTGACTCAGTGTTAAATTAACATTTCAAAAGTGGTATGTTTAACACTGAAAAAGACTGGGCACATATGGACATTTTCAAGTGTTAACACTGGTGATTTTTGTGGCACTGTTGCCTCACAGCAAGATGGTTTGATTCTCACATGGTCGTTTGTGTGTGGAGTTTGCATGTTGTCCCCGTGTTTGCGTGGGTTCCCTCTGGGTGTTCTGGCTTCCTTCCACGTCCAAAGACATGCAGATTGGGCAAACTGGTGACTCTAAATTGGCTGTAGATGTGATTGTGATTGAGAATGCGAATGTGTTTGTCTGTCTATATGTGGCCCTGTGACAGACTGGCGTCCTGTCCAGGGTGTACCCTGCCTCTCACCCAATGACTGCTGGGATAGGCTCAGCGCCCCTGTGACCCGTAACTGGTGTAAGCGGGTATAGAAAATGAATGAACTCCTTTGCTGTATACAATTAAAGGTCAACATACATAAATACTTTGAAAAAGCCTCCAAAGTGTTGTTACATCAACCAAGGATGTAATAAAATCATCGGCGTCTCTTTTTGTCTGTCTGATTTTGAAAAACATTTTCACCAGATAGATAACAGGCCATGGAAGACTCCATTAAAATTTGGAGGTGATCCGGATCCGGATTCTGGATCAGGATTTCAATCTCTTTGCTTCACTTTGTTGGATTTTGAGGATTACCTCAAAACCAGTGGTGGGTACAGCTAACCAAAAAAGTTAGCTTCGATAACCGCTAATCCGCTAACTGAAAAGCTAACATTTATAATACAAAACTGATAAACTGCAAAAAAAAAAAAAAAAAAAATTTGCGGACGTTACAGCTAACCGCTAACTTTTAATATTGACTCAGTACATTGTCGGCTACTGATAAGCCAGTTTCGAGTTTAAGCATCGCCAAGGCTTCTGAGTAAAATCAAAGGCGATCACAAACCCAAAACTAAGAACGAGTCATGGCTTCTGTCTTTATGCACCCTGCCCGCTGTTGGAAGGAAGTGTCATTTACCTTCCACATGCAACAACACAGACGTGTGGCAGGAGATATGAAAAGCAAGGCACTTTTCACTCATGGTTTCATTTATAAACAAAACTAATTCCAGACAGTTTATCGACATTAACAGCAACTCAGTCACATTTACAAAGTGAAAATATAGCACATATCTTTTAAAGTAATGTGCTAATTAATTCTGAAGGTTTGAGCGTTAACAGACACATGCACCAAAGAGCATTATGGGAAATGAGTCTCCTCTCAATCACTGGGTGGTTGGTTTATTTATTTGTTACAAAACAATACACAAGTTACTGTAATGTGTGTTTTTACAAATAAATGTGTATTTGTAAATATGTCTTTTTTATTTGTAAAAAAAAGGCATTTGTAAAACTGAAAATTCTGTTTGTGAACTCAGTGTGATGATCACACATTGGTCGCTATTCACACTCCCATCCAGTAGATGGCAGTGTTCTATACATTTTTTTTGGAGGTGGGGGGAGTGATTGAGAGGAGACTCATTTCCCATAATGCCTTTTGGCGTGTGTGTCTATTAACGTTCAAACTTTCAGAATTAGCGCATTACTTTAAAAGATATGTGCAATATTTTCACTTTGTTAAAATGACAAAGTTACTGTTAATGTCGATAAATTGTCCGGAATTAGTTTTGTTTCTAAATGAAACCATGAGTGAAAAGTGCTTTACTTTTCATGTCTCCTGCTACACGTCTGTGTCACTGCATGTGGAAAGTAAATGACATTTTTTTTTTTTTTTTTTTTTGCAGCAGCAGCAGCAGCGCCCCCCCTTCTGTTGGGGGAGGGCTGAGCTCACGATGGTCTGACTGTTGCAAAACACGCAACAGACAGGAGCTAACATGTATGATTTTAGGGTTTACACATTTTTTTTGACTGTTCATTTTTTCTCAGTATACCAGTAAAAAAATGTTAGCGGAACCAAATTTAGTGGAAGCTAATTGGTCCACTGATGATTTTCAAAGATAGCTGCAAAGCTAATCCACTAACAAAACGTTAGCGTTGCTAATTAGTGGTTAGCAGAACTATGCCCACCACTGATCAAAACTACTTAACAGATTTTCACCAAATTTTATCCACACATTGGTGTTAGGTCTTCGAAGACTCCACTATATTTTGGAGGTGATCTGCATCTGGATTCTGGATCAGGATTTCAATTTGTAGGCTTTTAAGGATTACGTCAAAACTACTTCATAGATACGACATCACGATGTAAAACCAAGATCTGGAAGACACTGTTTTGTTTCACCTTGATCAACATCTTGATCAGTCAGACCATGCTGGTTCAGTATGCAATTATTGCATTGTGTCATGGAATCTGGATCCAGGTAAAGTCTGGGTCACCATGTGAATCACATCTTTTATTTACAGTCCTCCTCAACCATTGGTGGATGTCATAAATCTCAGATTGCTGTCGTTTTTACTTCTTTTGAGGTAAGCTACACACTGTTTTTCAAATTGTAACAAAATAAATATACAAAGAATAAACAATGATCAGTTAAGGGCATGGATTTATACCAGTAATGCACCTAAAAGATCTCACATTTAAACAGTTTAAATGTTCGATATCCTCAAAAGGTCAATGTGATAAAAGCCATAGCAGCCAATGTTTCAATTTACATTTCTATTATTATTTTAACAACATAAGCGAAAGGATGACAGTGCTTGAGAGAGAGAGAGTACTCAAAATGGCTCTAAAAATAGCATTGGGAGGGATGATGTCTTTCACAAGTGAAAATTTAATCAAGGCAATGTACCATGAAACATCCATTACAACGCGTAACATTCTGGGGAGAAAATGTAGAAGTGGAAGATGGCCCTAAAATATCAGACATCAGAGTTTGAATTCTTACTTTACAGAAAGCAAATTAGAAAAGTTCTGTTCCACTAATGATGCAGAACCACAACCACAGTTAAGAAGACATGCATTAATTGAGCACATGGTTGATGACTGTAGGTGTAATCTAGACCAAATGTAGATTACGACTGTGAATTGAAACAGGTTTTTACAGGTGTTCTAAATCATGAAGAAGATGGACAACAATACTTGAAGTGAACTCAGCATCTTCGATTCTGAGCGTTGAGCAGTTTACATTTTCATCCATACAATATAATTACATCTAATCTCTCCCTTGATGTTTCTGTGTAGGCTCTCAGTTGAACACACACTCCCTCTCCCTTGAACACACACAAATACCCACACAATCAAAATGTGGGGAACAAAAGCAAAATGTCATCTTTTAGCTCAGATAAACACAAAAACATGAAAGCGTTTTGTGATTTTTAGATGAAAGTTTTACTGGATTAAACATTAATTGATGCTTATGATTTTTGGATGAAATGTTTATTTAGTGTTAAATATTGATTGGTACATACTGGGACACCAAACCCTCATTGCAGCCAAGGCCTGTGAAGTAAAAAAGGCATCCGAAATGACGCAAAAAATAAAGTGACTCTTTTGAACAGCTTGAGTTGGTACATAGTTTGAAAATAAGATTAACCAATTTACTAACCAAATAAAATGTGTCTGTCTGTTCACATACAGCCACCGCCCAACAATTCAACATGCTGACAATACTGTGTGATATACGTCAATAGGTTTTATGTAATAGTGTATTTCATAGGTCACATAGGTCACATAGGTAATAGGGTCACCATAGGTTTCTAATATAATTGAGTGATGGTGTTCTTATTTGCAAATCTTGCTTTATTACAAAATTTTATGACTAGATATTATCTGAATTCCATTCCATTAGCTTTTTAAAGTTTGCATAAGTGGCTCTCTCACTCCCCCGTGTAATCTACAGTACATCAATAAAGCCTTGGTGTCAGTTTTGATGCTCAGGACTGTGCCTTACATGCCTCATATTTATTGTATAAAAACATTTCTTTATTTATTTCTTCAAGAGTTTGTCATTTGAAATATCAAGACGTCAACCTTTTTATTTTAAAGAATTGCTATAGAGAATTTTATCTGTAGTGCTTTAGTAAAGAAAGTTGTAAATTAAATAAAGTAGTGGACCTTTTCCTACGAATCAAAACCTGACTTTTTGCAGGTTTAAGGATTTCACCTTTTTCTGTTTGTTTTGTGAGTCTTAGGCTGGGTGTGGCTAACCTGCTTGCCTCTACCACCTGCAATTCATCCTCTACTCCAGTGCAGTTTAAAAGATCGGCTCTTTCTTATACTCCTCACCAGTTCATTGACTCACCCCCTGTGCTGGCCATGGCCAGCCTCACCAAACGTTTTGACCACCCTGGACGTTTTGGTAAAATACATTAAGTAAAGATCAGCGTCTTTGTCTGCATTTTGTGTCCAATTTATACAGCAGGCTTATAGCCCCAATGCATGTGTCCTACAGTGGATAATAACAGTCAGTGAATAATATATTGATCCACCTGATGTTCTGGAAAAACTAAAATAATTCAGAATTCAATTTTAATTGTAGGGTCACCAAGATAAGGAACTGCAATCATAATCCTTGTATATTACAACTGAAACATATAGTTATGAACCAAGAATCTGGTCATGCTGACCTAGAAATGATAGACAACAGAGTGCCCAGTTGTAGAAACACCTCTCTCCCTCAAGCACACAGCTTTAAAATTATTATAATGAAGAGAATAATGACAACCACAGATTAGCAAAAGCAAACCCTACAAGCCACCATGACATTTGATCAAAATCATTTTATTCTATGCACATGCCTTAATTAAAAAAAATGCTAAAAATAAATGAATAAATTAACACAACTGAAAGCCTTCAATAATTCAGCTCAGATGATTGGTCAGGTGATTAAAATTCAGTAAATATTCAACTGAATTCCAACCAAGAAGACAAAGAGAGCAGAAAAAGAATGGGTATATATATATATATATATATATATATATATATATATATATATATATACACACACACGAGGTCTGTTAGAAAAGTATCGGTCCTTTTTATTTTTTTTCAAAAACCTGATGGATTTGAATCACGTGTGCTTGCATGAGCCAACCTTGAACCTCCAGTCGTTCCGTCTTTATCCTTGAAATGAAAATCCACCGAGTGCATTGCACATGTCCTCACACAAAGGCTGCTTACCAGAAAATGATGCAATTGACAGGCGTGAAAAAGTTCACGCATGCGCACGAAGGTTCAAGGTTTGCTCATGCAAGCACACGTGATTCAAATCTATTAGGTTTTTGCAAAAAATAAAAAGGTCCGATACTTTTCTAACAGACCTCGTATATATATATGTATATATATATATACATATATATATATATATATATATATATATATATATATATATATATATATATATATATATATATATATATACACACACACACACACACATATGGAGAGAGAGAGAGAGAGAGAGAGAGAGAGAGAGAGAGAGAGAGAGAGAGAGAGAGAGAGAGAGAGGCAAACAGAAAAATTGATGTATTTATAGTATTTTGCACAGCATGTGGAGTCTATTTCCCCCAAACACACATCTCTTGGGCATTTGGAGAAATATTGGACATATAGGTTCCATCTTTTTCAATGCTTCTGAAATAAAGTTTCAAACAAATTCAACTTATGTTTTCTAATTTAATTTATGATTTCGTCTTTTTCAGTTTTTGCCAAATAAAATACAGATTGTACTTGTGTCTTTTTCTTTTTTTTATGATTTATTCGATCTGTCTTACATTGCACATAATACATCTTTGAGTTCTCTCTACTTCTAGTCATAATTCTGCCATTTCCATAGTGGTGCAGGACTTGCAGGTGCAGTGAAATATGAGCCCACAGTGAGCAAAAATGTGACAGTAGTTTTAAAAAAATAAATTGCTTGGGGTTTAGAGGGTTAAAGACCCCTGTTCCCAGCTATTACTTTTTTTGTGCTCTAAATTAATTTTTCTTCCATTTCCCTTCAGTGAGTAATTGACTTTGGCAAATTCCTTTCATGTTCCCATGTACCTTCTTATCCAGTCTCACGCGTGTTCATGCAAGCTTAACTGCCAACTTATTTCCACTTGCTTCAGCTCTTGCTGCATTTCTGTGTTGTGCTCTGTGGGTCACATACTGTGACATACCTGCACGCAAAAATCACTTTGCATATAAATCTTACATGAACATCTGCCTCACATGCAGCCAATACAATTTAGATCCGGTATCCAGCTAAAGCACCCTGCAGCTGACTCCCACTTAGAATTGCGCTGGTCTGTGTGGCACCGTAGTAAAACCTTCTTTCTGCACAGCCAGCGGCGTACTTCACTAATGTGGCGATGGCTGGCATCACTCACTTGTTGCGGCGGTAAAGAGCCATGCACGCCACTCCGAGAAGACAGATCCCTGAGGCGATGCTGAAGATGGACAGCACCTGCCTCTGGTAGGTGTCACCGTTCTCTGCAGAGAAGAGAATACAGGTCAGGTCACGGAGCTGAAAGAGCCATTTAATGAGCACAAAACAAATGTGGATGCGCGCACTATGCATTAGCATAAAACGACCAATGCGGCTGTCAGTAAATGTCAGCGTTTGAGCAGGGGATAAGGATATGGCAGACACAGGCATGGCTCAGTGACATGTGCTAACTGAAGTGTGATAATCATTTCGTTCAGACAAAGCCAACAGGCAGCGGCGATGGGCCGCGTGCGCAACAGGGGCCACATCGCGGACGCACTCGTGCATGTAGCGTATGTGCATTCCAAGACCGCTGGCGACGGAGAATTAACAGCAAATGAATGCTCCCAGGGCTCCTTGTCAGACCCCTGCAAATCAGCAGCAGAGGCTCAGGGTAACAAGCAGCTGGGACAAGTAGCAGTTGATCCCAGCAGATATGTGTCTGGCTGAGCAGCTGGACTGTGGCGCTTCTTACCATGGCTCGGCGGGAGCTAGCGTACTAAGCTCAACAAAACAATCCACTTCAAAACACTAACCCCACCTGACCTTAATGAGACTGTTGGAGGTACTTTAGTGTTTTTTTCGCGATTGTCTTGTTGGCCCAGAATGCCCCTCTACAACAATAACAACAAAGTCTTAAAAGCTATTTAGTCCAAGTAAAACATATTTGATTGTCTTTTATGTGTGGTGTGATACTGAATCCTAAACTGCCAGATGTGTAGCATATTAATATCGAAAGTAGGAATACTTGTGCTGACAGAAAAACTAACACCAGCTAACATTAATATATGCACACTGCAAAAACTGATATCTAAGTAAAAAAAAAAAAAGACTTGTGTGATAGATTAACTTTATTAAGAAACTGATAATTGATATTGATAATTTCATGAGGCAGCAAAACAGTCATTAAAAGCAGTTTTAAAATACATAATTAAAATCAGTCAGTTAAAACAGTAAAATTGGGACTTAATTTATAAACAAATGCCTGAAATGTAAAACTCTTTCACAATTAATGATTTTGAAATTCATTTTGAATTACATTAAAATTGTGAGAGCTGGTAAAATGTTAAGTGCTATGGAAGAGCTAAAAATGGGCTAAAACAAGGTTAAACGGCCATAAATGTACCGGTCAGGTTATTTTTTTCTGGGATCCACCTGTTGAGCCTTCAGAGAGATTGATGATTGATTAGTTACGCCTGCAGAGACCAGGAGGGGGAGCTCGTGGTCACGATGCTTCATTCTCAATGAAGGTGCCAGAGAGGAAATATCGTGTCTGAGCGTCTTTATTGATATTTCCCTTTCAGGGTGTAACAATTTGACATAATTTGACTCTAAATACAAAAATAATCTTGTCAAGCATTTTTTACATAAGAAAAAATGTCTTGTTTTGGGAAAATGTATCTCACTTTTTCTTAATACGTTTTCCCTGCTAACATCTAGCTGTATTTAGCCAGTAACAAGGAAAGGCAATGGATTTCTAATCATCCAAGCAAAGGAACAAGATTGTTTTCCTTATTTTAAGACAGAGGCTAATCTTAAAATAAGAATTCTGTCTAGTTTTAAGGCACATTTTGATGATTCAGTGCCCAGACATTTTGCAGGTTTTGAGGATTCTAACCAAGTCCATTTTTTCTTACCCCACTGGCAGATTTTTTTTTTTTTTTTTTTGCTTAATGGAAAACAATTTGGCTATATTTCAGATTATTTGACTTATTTTGAGAGGGACGGTTTTTGCAGTGCAGCCGTGTGTTGGGGGCAGTGGTGGACACAGCTAACCTAAAAGTTAGCTTTGTTAACAGTTAATCTGCTATCTGAAACATTCACTCTGATAATGCTAACCTGATAAACCGCTATCACAGCTATTTGGAGCTTTATGTTGACTGCTAACATTTAGAAGAAACAGGCGTAAACTGCTGAAATTGTAATATGTTGTAATGTACTGCTGCGTTTACACATAACGACGACAAGTCACGAATGCCACAAAGTACACATTCTGGGCCACTGATCACGAATGTGGTGATTCGGGGCAGAGGCGTCAGGTGTCCTCAGGAACTGCTGCAACCTGTTACCACACGTTACGATTAATGACACGTTTTGCTGGCGAATTATCCGGAACCATTACGCACGGTCAAGAATAGTGTTCCGCATTGTTGCGCGCTATTGCGTGTAACAGCGCATCGTTAAGTTCTGTCACGTTGTGAACGAGGTGAATTGTCTCCACACACACACCCATATTCATCCAGCCGAATTCAGATCACTCCAGTTTTTCAGAAGAACTTTGTGACTGCATGCGTAGTTGGTTTCTGTGCCATGGAGTGGCGCAGAGAGGAGGAGGGGGAGACGGACAGAGCCAGATGTGTGGCTTCATGCCTCTCTCACGCATTTTCCCAAACATCAGGCACATGCAGCAGGTGGAACACCTGCAGGAGCGCGCTGAAGAGCACTGAAATTAGACTTTTAACTTGGTGTCAGCAATCAAATTGAATGCGGTGCAGGAGGGTTTAACTGTGCGCACGCTTCTTCCTTCGCTGGAATGGAGAAGGTGCAGAGATGTCTGGCTACACGCGAGTCTCCTCTGGTTCCTTTGGCTCAGACTCGTTATCCCGCTCATCGGTTACAACAGCAGGTGGAACACCTGCATGAGCATCCTGAGGAGCTTCAGCAGGAACTGTGGAACGACATTTGGAGCCAAGTTTAATTGTGCGCACATGACAGAAAACTGATTCGCCGTGGCGTGCAGTGAAATGTGACGCCACGTTACAAGTCGTGTCAAAACTTGACAGTTTCCGTGTCACTTCGTAATAACGCGTTACAGTTTGGGCTCCAAGAACCATCACAGGAACCACTACGAACGTTGTCACGTTCTATGAAGGATCACTACTCATCAAGATGGATCGATACGCTCAGTTGCGACCTCCACGACGTGAGACGAAATGAGGGTGGTGTGTGACATTCGTGGAAGATTTTTTGACAGGCAGAAACATGCTTCACGAACATCAAGGATATCACGCACCAACACGCACTATTAAGAAACATATTCAGATGCGTTAAGTCACATTAAGAATGTCAGGAATGTGTCACGAATGACAGAAAATTGACATTCGTAACGCGTCTTGGTTATGTGTAAACGCACCTTAAACATGAAGGTTCCCAAAATGTTTATCTTGCCAAAATCAAATGATCATGATGTACATAAATAACTGAATGAACAAATGAAATTCACCAGTAGTTTCCATTCAACATACAGATTATTAACAGTACAGAATGCATTAAACAAATAAGGAATATTAAGTAATAATAATACACATGGAAAAACATGTTAATAATCTAATGCATGTAATCTGGCCGATTTTGTTTTGTAGATTACTGTATCTGTTCCAACAAGAACAAACAGGTATATTTCAGGGTTTAAAAATGTATTGACCGTTTATTAAAAACAAATCAAAAAAGTTAGTGGACTTAAAGTGGAACTATGCAACATTTTTACCTTAATTTTACAGTTTCAGAATAATTCTAATTCCTAATTGTTTTGGCAAGAATGGGGAAAACCAGCCTTGCAACTTCAGGGAAACAGACCCAGTGTCCTCTGAATGAGAGTCTTGGGTTAGGGTTAGCAAAAAGCAAATAAAACCGCTGTTGTAAGAAGCCAGGAAGAGAAGACGAGTGTGTGACTGAGTGAGGGGTCATGCATAACCTTGGTTGGACTTTGTTGGAATAAGAACAACAACAACAACAAAAAAAAAACACACACAAAAAAACAAACAAAAAAAATAAAAACTGACCAGACTTGCATACTGCATCTTCAAAGTTAGCAGAACTAAATTTATTGGATGCCAATTCATCTGACAACAGTTGTCAAAGTTAGCTGACAAGCTAATCAGCTACTGAAAAAAATTGCGTTGCTAATTAGCTGTTAGCTGAACTGTGCCTACCAGTTGTTAGGTGTTAGCAGTTAGCACACCTTCTTTGTGGTGTGACTGGTCTCGCCTTGTCACTTGGTGCCGCGGAGTGGCAGCACTTAGGCCACGTGTCGTCTCGCTGAGCATGCCCTTGCCATAGCTCTTGGGCCTCACCTATAGTTTGGTGATACTGATGCAACACTTGATTCATGTAACTCAGATTTACGCAATATCTCTTTTTACTCGCAGCAAACTGCACTTACGTCTATGACCACTGTTATCATCATGATTGCAAATGCTACTGAGCACTTTTTTAAAAACATTTTTGGTGATGTTGTGATCTCTGTTGTAGTTTTGCTATCATCACCTTTTGTCTTTTGCTTTCTGTATTACCACGTTAAAAAATGAGAAAAAAAAACAACAATATTCTGTTGAAATATCCACAACTGTCAAAGCGCTGGCTCCAATCTGGTGGTGAAAGCAAAGAATAACTATGTGCTGAAACCTCAGGGACAGTAACACCAAGTCCTAACTAGCAAACCTGCTATCGCCAATATATACGTGAATGGTAATTATTAGCATCAACCAGCAGACCTTCACAATTACGTAAGTGCCTGTCAGTCCTTGTTCTTTGGAATATGCTACATTTATACATGACTTCCCTGACCAAACGACCAAGTTGATGATGTGCAAGTCTGTCTTAATTTAAAATGTCCGCTAGCTTAGCCCCGTTAGCCTGCTAAATTTAGTGCTCCATTGACCATGCTGCCCTTTCACAATAAAGCTCTATATTTCACTGTGCACTTACTCTACAGCTGCCACCGCCTCAACGCTAAAATGCTTTTATCGTGAGATACAGGTGACACCCAGCACAACAATTCTGTGACTGGAGCCATCAGTTCACCCAAAAGCATCCGCCGTGTCAGATCTCACCCGCGCTGACAGGAAGAGTGCAGTAAACATCACCATTACCCATTCGTGACCTTTTGAAGCCTCCTCTATGGTTTTTGATATCATCAAGAGAGAGCTGTTGTGGGAAGACTTTCTCATCCGTAGCTGTCTGCCTAAGTTTATCTACTTCTCCAAACTTTAGTATTGAGAGTACAGAGACTGCTGAGAACAGGAGGAACGTGAGCTCCAGAACGCAGTGTCTGCACAGATGTGCACCGTTTGTGTTTCATTTCCTTCCACTACATTACATCAGCGCTGCATCTACAGATTTAAGGGATACAACAGAGAGTTTGCACTGGAAGTGAAACCAAGGCAAGTTTTTTTTTTTT
Organism: Thalassophryne amazonica; assembly: GCF_902500255.1. Taxonomy (NCBI): domain Eukaryota; kingdom Metazoa; phylum Chordata; class Actinopteri; order Batrachoidiformes; family Batrachoididae; genus Thalassophryne; species Thalassophryne amazonica. Next base: position 48,605,859 of record NC_047120.1, on the reverse strand, counting down.
TTTTTTTAAATATTAGAATGCTTCTGGCAAAGATAGCATCTGAACACATCCCAGCGATACACTGCTTGGATACATGCATCAGGAGTCAAAACTGGCCACTCAGTTTTTGTGCGAAGGAGGCAGCTGCGACCAGCTTGCAACCGCTGCTGTACATGTAACAAAAGCCGTGACAAGTAATTCCAAAAATTAGATGCAAGACCATGTAACGAAGACTAAAAAAATAAATAAGTAAATAAAAAAAATAAAAAGCTCTGCTAAGCCATGTCATACTGAAATAAGGACAAGACAATCCCATACGGCCGCCTGTGCCATAGCAACCGCTCTGCATATGAGTGGAAAAAAGCTCTAATTGAAGACCATGTAAAAGTAGCCATGACAAAATGAGCTATTCGGCCTGAAATACATCAGAGGAAACGACTGATATACAAGTGAGCTTCAATGCAGAAATATAAAAAAGACAAGACCATATTTAGAGCGCACAATCCCATATCCAAGAGCTTTGGTGCATTCACAGGCAGCCACACACTGGACTTATATAACAGCTATGAAAAGATTCATTGCTAAGCAGAAGAGAGAGGCTTAATGAAGCACGATGGAATACTATAAACAGGCCAGCACGCAGTTTTTACCTCCGTGCCAAAAAAAAAAAAAAAAAAAAAAGCCCTCTCTCTCTGTCATCTGTCCGCCTATCAATCGATCAATTCTGCACTTATTTCCTCTGATGCGCCCGCCCACCTTGCAGCAACATTCTCAACTAATTTAGTCCCCAGATTAAAACCGCTGAAGTGAGGAATGTCGCACGCGGGTTCTGCACTCTCTGCCAGATTGTCTCATCCTTCCTCCAATTTCCTAAAGAAAATATGTGACAGAGCGACTAAGCCATCACGGCATGCGACGGCGGCACGCCTGCATACACAAAAGAAGTTGGAGAGGGAAAAAAAAAAGCAGGGACACACGAGGGTAAGACTGAATTCGGGGGGGACAAGATGCATTCAAAAAAACTGATGCATTGGATGAACTCAATTCAATTATGTGCAGGATTTCCATCTAATAAATATATGTAACCCCAACTCAAATAAAGAACAACCATGCAAGATAATTTAATTTAATTTAGTTGGGACTACAAATGTTTATTAGATGGAAATCCTGCTCATAAACTGATTTGAGTTCATCCAATGAGTCATTTGTTTCAGTGATAAAACCTGACTCATTGGATTGGATTCCACCTAATAAATATATGTAGTCCCAACTAAATTAAATTACATTATCTTGCATGGATGTGTTTTATTTGAGTTGGGGCGACATATATTTAATAGATGGAAATTCTGCACATAACTGAATTGAGTTCATCCAAAGAGCCATTTTGAGTGTAGAGGTGGAGATCTGTTAACTACCTGGGACGTCAGTGTAATAAAAAAGGCGTTAAAAATTGAATTTTCCTTTTTCAGTGCTGCACTCTTGTGGTTGGCACCCCCCCACCCCCACCCCCACGTGTTGCATTCACGGTATAATAATTCCACTTTGAAGGCCATAAACTGGAGAATCCAGAGAAAAAATAACGAGCCACACAAATTGCCGAAGGTCTTGCCAAAAATGTCAGTTGCCAAGAATCCATCCATCCATCCATCCATTTTCGTCCGATTTCTTCCAGAGTCGGGTCGCGGGGGCAGCAGCTCAAGCAAAGCCGCCCAGACCTCCCGATCCACACACACCTCCCACAGTTCCTCCGGGGGAACCCCAAGGCGTTCCCAAGCCAGCCGAGAGATGTAGTCCCTCCAGCGTGTCCTGGGTCTTCCCCGGGGCCTCCTCCCAATGGGACGTGCCCGGAACACCTCTCAAGCGAGGCGTCCAGGGGGCATCCGGAAAAGATGCCCGAGCCACCTCAACTGACTCCTTTCGACAGGAAGGAGCAGCGGCAGACTCTGAGCTCCTCCCGAGTGACCAACTCCTCACCCTATCTCTAAGGGAGTGCCCAGCCACCCTGCGGAGGAAACTCATCTCGGCCGCTTGTACTCGCGATCTCGTTCTTTCGGGCCAAATCTCATGACCATAGGTGAGGATCAGAACATAGATCGATCAGTAAATCGAGAGCTTTGCCCCCCTACTCAGCTCTCTCTTCACCATGACGGTCCGATACAGCGACCGTATCACTGCAGATGCTGCACCGATCCGTCTATCGATCTCACGCTCCATCTGTCCCTCACTCTTGAACAAGACCCCGAGATACTTAAACTCCTCCACTTGAGGCAAGGACACTCCACCGACCTGAAGAGGGCAAAGCACCTTTTTCCGGTCGAGAACCATGGCCTCGGATTTGGAGGTGCTGATTTTCATCGCGGACGCTTCACACTCGGCTGCAAACTGCCCCAGTGCACGCTGAAGGTCCTGATTTGACGAAGCCAACAGAACCACATCATCCGCAAACAGCAGAGACGAGATTCTGTGGTTCCCAAACCAGACCCCTCTACACCCTGGCTGCGCCTAGAAATTCTGTCCATAAAAATAATGAACAGAACCGGCGACAAAGGGCAGCCCTGGCGGAGGCCAACGTGCACTGGAAACAGGTTTGACTTACTACCGGCAATGTGAACCAAGCTCCTGCTGCGGTCGTACAGGGACCAGATGGCCTTTAGCAAAGGACCCAGAACCCCGTACTCCCGGAGCACTCCCCATAGGTTGCCCTGAGGGACACAGTTGAACGCCTTCTCCAGATCCACAAAACACGTGGACTGGTTGGGCGAACTCCCATGAACCCTTGAGCACCCGATGGAGCATGTAGAGCTGGTCCAGTGTGCCGCGACCAGGACGAAAACCACACTGCTCCTCCTGATTCCGAGGTTCGACCATCGGTCGAATTCTCCTCTCCAGTACTCTGGAATAGACTTTACCGGGGAGGCTGATGAGTGTTATCCCCCTATAGTTGGAACACACCCTCCAGTCCCCCTTCTTAAACAGAGGGACCACCACCCCAGTCTGCCAATCCAGAGGCACTGTCCCCGATCACCATGCGATGTTGCAGAGGCGTGTCAGCCAAGACAGTCCCACAACATCCATTTCATCCCACATCAGGAGCCTTGCCACCGAGGCGCTTTCTAACCACCTCAGTGACTTCGGCCTGGGTAATGGATGAGTCCGCCTCTGAGTACCCAGTCTCTGCTTCCTCTTCAGAAGACGTGACAATGGGATTGAGGAGATCCTCGAAGTACTCCTTCCACCGCCCGACAACATCCCCAGTCAGGGTCAACAGCTCCCCACCCGCACCGCAAACAGTGCTGGTGGAGAGATGCTTCCGCCTCCTGAGGCCTAAGGCCCGACCACCAGGCGCTCGCGCACGAGCCCCAACCCCAGGCCTGGCTCCAGGGTGGGGCCCCAGCTCCGCCATACCGGGCGACGTCTCGGTCCTTGATTTTTTACTGGTCATTATGATTTTTTACTTCTTCATGAATATGCAAATACATTCACGAAAATGTTAAAATTTAATCAGCTCTTCCTATAAGCTTATCTGCTGTGTGTTGTCATTTTCACAAGGAAAATCACTTCATCCTCTCTCTAGGGTGCTATATATGGTATAAATATCAAGTGTGCGCCATTTATTGTGAATTATTTACTGCAGTCACAATAAAAGTGATTTTATATTCATAAACATGCAAATACATGCACCAAACAACCTTAAAGTGCAATTAGCTCATCTATTTATCAGATGATACGTATGGTGCAAGTGTCAAAAGGCCATTATGTTTTGAAAACAAATAATCATATAAATATTTTTTTCCTCATTAATATGCAGATAAACGTCCTTAAGATGTAACCTGCTCAACTATGAGCCTTGGTATACCTCCTGTGTAAGTATTAAGTTGTCTTTGAGTTATTGTGTTCACAAGAATTGTGTTGATGTGCACACATGGATGCACGAATCAGAAAGAAAAAAAAAACTCACAAAATATTCCACTGTGCTTTAACACTGCTGCCAAAATGACCACATGTGCGTACGCACATACAGCAGGTTAGCCGCGCGTGTGAAGTGGAGCAATATTTACCTCGCTGTTCTCATTGCATTCTTCTCACTTCTCATCAAACGGCGCTGTCCAGCAGAATGAATACACCTAATTCGCAACCGCCGTGGCTGTTTCCATGGCGACTGGGCTGCATTAATTTTTTTCCAAGGTGAATGCCCTCGTTGCGCCGACTTGTGTGTTTTGTTTGCACGACATGAGACACGTGAAACACAGAAACAAATCAAATAGTGAACGGAAAACTTCTTCCTTACCCATGAACTCGATCCCAAGTTCATCTGCTGTTCCGTTGGAATCCGGATAGCGGGAGAAAGATGTGAAATGAAGATGTGAGGCGGGGGGGTGGACACAGAGAGAGAGAGACAGAGAGACAAAATTATAAAACAGTTACAACATGATGTGTTTTACAACACGCGCTGCAGCTCGCGACCTTCAACAACAAACCAGACAACCATCCCTGGATGCTAATATACACACACACACACACACACACACACACACACACACACACACACACACACATATAGATATACGTATATATATATATATATATATATATATATATATATATATATATATATATATATATATATATATATATATATATATACACACACACACACACACACACTGTGAATCCACATATCATCCAGTGGCTTTTGCAAGCAGGAGTCGAACACAACAAAGCCAGGGGTGCTGAGAGGATCAGAGGAAAGAACACAAGAGTAAAAGTTGAAAATGACACATCATATATCTCTTTATTTGGCTTACGCTCATGTGCACGAGCCTTTCCTATTGATTTGTGCCTGAGGCTCTGCAGTAATTGTTCCCCTCTGTCTCCGAGCACAGCTTTTCAATATTCACAAGCCGGCCACTCAAAGATGCAGCGCGCCAGCGTGTGCACGCAGCACACTGGGCTTTCAGTGTCTGTCGTACGCACACGCACTGCGCCTTTCTTCACTCGGTTAAGTCTTTCCTCCCAATCCCAGTGCTGGGGAAACAGATAAAAAGGAGCACTCGTGTTCTTTCCATCCTGACAGTGCCCCCTTTTCTTGTCACTGTAATGTAATCTCATTTAAATTAAAATGAAACCCTCACTGGTAATTGCTTTTCTGACAGAGGCGGTCCGAGTTTTAAATAAAAGGCAGCTCGCCAAGGCCCCGAACAAAACAAAACAAAACAAAAGCAGTAGCGTGGAGAAAATAACACCTATGTATGTACGCCCAGACGCACTATGATGGAACTATAGGAAAACCAAAACTGTGACCTTAGAAAAAGAAACAAAAAACAGCCCAAAGGTGAGACGTTAGAGCCAGAAAGACAAAAACAAAATAAGTAAACAAGAGCAATCTGAGATTTCTGACGTCTGCAAATCCAGATCTGGATCACCTCCAAAATTCAGTGGAGTCTTCCATGGCCTAATATATATTTGTGGTGAATATTTAGTAAGAATCCGTGAATAATTTTGACATAATCCTTCAAAGCCTATACAAAGTGAAATCTTAAGCCAGCATCTAGATCCGGATCTGGATCACCTTCCAAATTCAGTGGAGTCTTCCATGGCCTAATCTCTATCTGTGCTCAAAATCTGGTGAGAATCTGTTAAGTAGTTCTGACGTAATCTTTCAAAGCCTACATAAAGTGAAATCTTGATCCAGAATTGGGATCTGGATCACCTCCAAAATTTAATGGAGTATTCCATGCCCGAATATCCAGTGGTGGGCACAGTTCTGCTAATCCGCTAATTAGCCAAGATAACTTTTTTGTTAGCAGATTAGCTTTTCAGCTATCTTCAAAAACCATTGGCGGAACAATTAGCTTCCACTAAATTTAGTTCTGCTACTTAGTCCGCTAATGTTTTTTTTTTTTTTACTGGCATAGTTAGGAACAGTCAAAATCATTTGTAAACCCTAAAATCATACATGTCGGTTCCTGCCTGCTACATATTTTACAGCAGTCAGGCAGCTGTGAGGAGCTGAGCTCAACTCTACCCCAGCAGAAGGGGCCTGGCTGGTACAAAAAACAAAACAAAAACAAAAATCATTTACATTCACAGCATACAGAGCCCCTGATGTGTGGCAAAAGGCATCCACAGTAAAACAGGTTTGAGTTATGGTTTGATTTAAAAACCAAACTAATTCTGGACGGTTTATTGATATTAACGTTAACTCCTGTCATTTTTACAAAGTGAAAATGTAACACGTCTTTTAATTTTAAAATAACGCACTAATTCTGAACGTTTGAACATTAACACAGACAGATGCAAAAAGGCATTATGGGAAAATCAGCCTCTGTTCATCACTGATTGGTTGATTTATTATATGTAAAATATGTCATTTTTTCATTTGTAAAAAAAGGCATTTGCAAAACTGAAAATTCTGTAGTGTGATTCATTCAGCTCAACGGCTGTGTGATATTTGGGTGGGCGCTATTCACACTGCAGTCCAGTAGATGGCAGTGTTCTATGCATTTTGACGCATTTTGAAGGAAGCCCAACCTATCTTGAACTTACTAAGCTAGCTAAGGCTAAAAGTGTAGGACACCTGAATCCAGGTGTTTGATTAACACATATTTTTTCCATACTGGACAGTCATTTTCATAACAGGTGCTTCACGAACAATGACCACCATAAATCTCAATAACTTAGCGCCATCAGTAGGTAGGTTTTCAATTCCATCAGTCCATTTTCTATACCCTCTAACTCCAATTAAGGATCACGGTGGGATGGCTGGAGTTTATCCCAGCAGTCATAGGGTGTAACAGCCTGGACAGGACGCCACTCTATTGACATATAGACAAACACATTCACACCTGCACGCACACCTATGGTTAAGTAAAAGATAAAACTCGCACCATGCACCTTTTTTCCCCCAATCACAGCCACAGAAGTCTATAACACCTATAACAAGTTATCACCATGCATATGCATAAAAACAACATAACAGCGCAGCAGATTACATGTTATATGCCTTATAATAATGTTGGATGTCAATATTTACTCTATCCTGAAGAGAGAAAAAAGAAGTGAAAGTAAAGCAGGCTTAAAATCTCCAAATTAAGCAATTAACTAATTCAATTATGCTTGTATGCAGATAGGAAACAGGTGTCTTGATGTTTTAATTGAGAACTATCTGAGTTTATCACGTCTAAAATGATCTCTTTCAGCCTCAAGAAGATTTTGATTCATCGTCTGTCTCATGAAACTCACAAAGTTGTGACTAAGAGCCAATCAATTCTGCCCGTCAGACATTATTTTATTTATTTTCCTGCCTCTTGAGAAGGATCTCAGTGGGTGAGAGAGAGTATTGTAAAAAGCACTTTCTGTCACCATGGCATCACGAAGGCCAAAGGAATGAATGAAGCGTCTTCCTGATCTGTGTTGTTCATTGACGCCTTTGATTGCTCCATGGCAACAGGCAACACTTTTCCCCACTCCAAATCACCCCGAGTGTTGCGTCCAGTGCAGGTGATGTCATCACGACGCCGATACACACCCTTTCCCTCCAACACCATCGTTTCAGGAGAAGTCCACTGGTCATAATACAAGCAGACTTCCACTCTTTCACGCTGACATCTCAAAGTGCCCTGGAGAATCATTTGCGATGTCTTCTGTGAGCCTCCAGATAGTTTGGGAGTCTACCCGCACGCCACGTGAGATCCTTTTGGCCTGATTAAGAAGCAGAAATGTGGCAGGTGGGACAGACAATGACAGGAGTGAATCAAATTAATCCCCTCCTTCGCTGGGCCAGGAGGAAAGTGGGGCGCCGTTTGGAACACGTGCTGCACGTTCTTTTTCAGAGGCATCAAGTAACTTTGTTGCGCCAGGAAGGTGCCCTTCACTGTCAGCACAGAGGAACGGTGGGAACTGGCTTACTGAAGTAATGATGTCTTGCTTCTTTTTGCTGCTGTTATGACTGTGGTTAGAGAGAAGGATGGGGGTGAAAAAAACTTTTTTTTTTTCTTTAAAAGCATCATATAGTGTTGGTAAGATGGGGAAACCATCTCTCCCTTACAAAATGTACCTAGGTATATGGGCCATGGTATGATTCAGGGAATATTTTGGGGTGATATGATGCAATTTGATTGAATTAATTAATCTAGGAATTCATTTTCCATGATTTAGTTGTCTTGAGAGAGCTTGAAGATGCAGAAACAGCAGTGAAATAAGCTTAGCCATCGACCACATCAGGATCAAATTAGATCAATTCCGGGGTTCATGTATCGATCTCGTCATATCTATTACTTTAAAATAGATTTTTAATTTATATTGATTAACTGTTCCCCCCGGAGTGAACAGTGTTGATTTGCAAAACCAAAATGTTTAGAACTTTGAAGATGAGGGTTGGGCAATGGATTAGTTTTGTGCACCTGTCTGACTGTCTGATGGGTCAAATCCATTTCTGAATCTGTTTCTGTGTAGGCTCTCAGTTGTCCAGGTGGTTTCCATAGTAGAGAAGCTTGAATCTTTGACTGGACTGGGTTGCTTGACGCGAGGACGTTTCGCTTCAAATCGCAGAAGCTTCCTCAGCTAAAATTCATGCTCTGGTAGTCTGACTTCTGTCTTGACTCTTGTAGAGAAGAATAAACAGAAGCCACAAAAACTGGAGTTTTAAACCTAACCAGACCCCTCCTACCGAGAGGCAGACTGCTATAGGCTAGTGACTAAACAATAGCTCTAATTAGCACCTATTGTGCTCTAGTTAGCACCCTCCTAATAACAGGGCAGCTGTCCCTCCTAATGATGGGACAGATGCCTCTCCTGATGGCTCCCTTGCGACTCTTCTGATGATGTGAATGACTCATTACCATGAGTCAATACCCATTGTAAACAGGGGACAAAGCGTGTCTCAGACCCCCTGCCCGGTTAAGGCTGGGTTTCAACTGTTTCACATAGAATGCCTCCTTGACCCCTCTCTCAAACCATTTCTTCTCTCTGGCTAAGATTTTAACTTCCTTGTCCTCAAACGTGTGGTTAGTGTCTTTAATGTGGAGATGAACTGCAGACTGAGGTCCACTGGCGCCCTCTCTGTGATGCTGGTATAGCCTTTTGTGTAAACGCTGTTTAGTCTCACCTATGTAGTGTTCGTTACAGTTTTCCTGACATCTGATAGAATACACTACATTGCTGTGTTTGTAACTAGGGATCCTGTCCTTAGGGTGAACTAATTTCTGTCTCAAGGTGTTAACAGGTTTAAAGTAAACTGGGATTTTGTGCTGTCTGAAGATCCTCTGTAGTTTTTCCCCTACTCCTGCTAAATAACGGAGAGACACTCCTCTTCTTCTTGTCTCTGTCTCCTGTCTATCTGGTCTCTTTGTTCTCTGGGACTTCTGCAATTTGTCCAGGGACCATCGTGGGTACCCACATACTGTGAGGGTTTTCCGGACAAGTTGTTGTTCTTTAGCCCTTCCCTCTGCAGTTGTGGGCACCTGTAGGGCTCTGTGTTGAAGCATCCTGATCACCCCGAGCTTGTGTTCAAGGGGGTGGTTTGAGGCAAAGAGCAGATATTGGTCAGTGTGAGTGGGTTTTCTGTAAACCCCTGTCTGGAGCTGCCTGTTCTCTCCAATCGTAACATCACAGTCCAAGAAGGCTAAATGGTTGTTTCTGGCATCCTCACGTGTGAAGTTGATATTGGAGTCCACCTAGTTGATGTGTTCTGTAAAGTCCTCAACCTTCTGTTGCTTGATTTTAACCCATTTGTCATCGACATATCTGAACCAGTGACTGGGCAGGATGCCTGTGAAAGATGTCAAGGCTGTCTTCTCCACTCGCTCCATGTAGATTGGCCACAATGGGGGATACCGGAGACTCCATCGCACAACCATGGATCTGCCTGTAGTAATTCCCCCTAAACAGGAAATACGTGGTGTTAAGACAGATCTCCAAGAGTTGGCAGATGTGGTCTGGTGTGAGTTTGGTCCTTTCAAGTAGAGACACATCCTCCAGCAGTCTCTGCCTCACAGCCTCAGCGGTGGGGATGCAGGTGAACAACGATGTCACATCAAATGACACCATAGTTTCATCTGCCTCCAGCTGCAGGTCCTTCTGAATCTGTTTTAAAGCCCTTCTTCTTGACCCGGGTGCATCCCGGGTTCAATTTAGCTTTTATTGCTTATGCAACTCAACCGTCGACATTGAGACCTCACTGATTTGGTGTAGAGTGGTCCCTCGTTTATCGCGGGAGTTATGTTCTAAAAATAACCCGCGATAAGCGAAATCCGCGAAGTAGTCAGCGCTCTTTTTTGCAATTATTATAGATGTTTTAAGGCTTTAAAATCCCTCACTACACACTTTATACACTTTTGTCAAACAGGCATTATCAGTTTCTTACTTTTCTCTCCTGTGTAAACACTCTCTTTTTTTCTTCTGGGCGAGAAGATTAGAAACAGACACATGCAGAACTCTCCCTTCGCTCACTGCCTCCGGGGGTACAGATGAGGGACCCGCAAAGAATCCAAGTCCTCTCTCGGTGGCCACGGATCTCTGCGGCTGCGGTCAACATCCGCATCAAAACAGCGAGCGAATTCTCTGGACCTGTTGCCAGATTTGGCGCAGCTCCGCACAGCAGACAGGAGGGCGGCGTGAGTGGCCCGCTGCTGTGTTTACCGAGCCCGCAGAAAGTGCATCGGAGGCAGTGAGAGCAATCGCGGTGATGCCAACTAGTGCCGCGACCGGCCCGCCTGATAAGGACGCAGAACACAATGCGCTGTTAAAAAAAAAGCATGCAAAATTGCACAAAAAAAAAAATCTGCAAAACTGAGAGGCCGCGAAAGGTGAACCGCGTTATAGCGAGGGACCACTGTATTTTCATATTAGTTAGACTTCCTTTGTACTACGCCCGAGTACATTTGCTAGTCTAACCCCATCTATGTGTTTTGGTAAAGTAAATGGTAAATGGACTGCATTTATATCACACTTTTCTATCTTAATCAGAAGCTCAAAGTGCTTTACATTCACCCATTCACACTCACCGATGTCAGGGTGCTGCCATGCAAGGTGCTCAACTGCACACCGGGAGCAACTGGGGGATTAAGGACCCAAGGGCCCTTCGTGATTTTCTGCTCTGGCGGGGGTTTGAACTGAGGATCCTCTGGTCTCAAGCCCAATGCTTAACGGTAGGTTTGGTGTATATATACCGTCCATGGCAGTGAAAGATGTGGAAATTGTCAGGATTTGGACTTGTTACTTTATGTCTTGCTTTATTTTGTTATTTGTATTTTTGTATGTTCTTTCTTGCTAGGTTTTTTCCTGCTTGGGTTTTCTCTGTCCCTATTTCTCTTGTTGCTTGGTGGTGGGTGTTTTCCTTTGTCTGCCCACTCCCTTGGTCTGATGCCTTCCACACACACCTGTTTCTAATTTGCAGCTCATCATTTGGGCGTATTTAAGGTTCACAGTTTGCTCTGGTCCATCGCCACATTGATGTGCCTTGTGCCTTCTCTTCAGCCCTGTACTTTATGTTTCCTCGTACTGCTAGCCTCCTCGTGTGTATGACCATGTGCTTGTTTTCCCGACCACGCCTAAGCCTGCTGTTAGTTGTACTTTTGCTCTTGTTGCTGCCTTACTGCGTACTGGACCCCATTTTCTGTTTCAGTAAACCATATTTACATACAGAACTACTTGTCAGAATCCTGCATTTGTGTCCAGCCCTTTCTGACCTCCAAGCCTGATAGAAATGGAGTTTGTAGATTTGGGACAGACCAGTTGTGGGCACAGCTAACCAAAACATTAGCTTTGATAACCATTAATCAGCTAACTGAAAAGTTAACTTTTATAATGCTAAACGGCTAAAAAAAATTGAGCGGAAATTACAGCTAACCGCTAACTTTTAGTATTGACTAAGTCACGGCCATATCTGTCGGCTACTGATTAGCCAGTTTCAAGTTTAAGTGCCGCTGGTAAAATTCAAAGGCGATCACAAACACAAAACGAACACACGGAAAATAAATAAATAAAAAATAACACCCCAAACACGGTCATCATTTTTATCAAAAGCAATAAATCGCAATAGTAATAGTCACAGTTCAGTATCTCTATTATATTTATAAACACAGGAACGGCTCACCCGTGTTGCGTTCAACGTGACTGGTAAAATCTACACCTCACTTCCCCACTGAAGAAAAGCCATATAACTTTTGTTGTTACATAAAAATACAGCAATAATTGTCTTTTCAGTTTAAAAAGGTAAAGATTTACTTGTACACGCTGTCTTTAAAGCAGACACACTGTCAATTTACGCTACGGGAGCTCATCTCAACAGAACAGACTGTTGCAGACACAACAGACAGGAACTAACATCTATGATTTTAGACTTCATAAACTTTTGACTGTTAAACTTTACTCACTTTACCAGCAAAAAGAAATGTTAGCGGACTGAAAATTAGCAGAACTAAATTTAGCAGAAGCTAACTGGTCCACTGATGGTTTTCAAAGTTAGCAGAAAAGCTAATCCGCTAATAAAAAAGTTAGCTTTGCTAATTAGCAGTTAGTGGAACTGTGCCCACCACTGGGACAGACTTGGGTACTAGAGGCTTTGACAAGCACACCTGCTGATGTCACTTTACAGACATCAGTGGATGCCCTTTGCCCTACCCAAAACCATTTGATGCCCTGTGAACCCACCGCCCTCCGTATCTATTTAGTCTCTCCTAACTAGGGTTGGGTATTGAGAACCATTTCTTTTCAAGTATCGTTAAGAAATGATTCAATCCACTGACAATAGCCTTTTTGCTTAATGATTCCCTCATCAGTCCTTCAGAGCGGCCATTATTTTTTGGGGTGCCTGTCGGGAAAATGATCATTTCTCTACATTGATTGCAGACTCTGCAGGGGGTCTGTAATCAACCGCTTCTGCAGCGCGGCTCTGCTTTGAAGCTTGAAGCAATGACTCCAACCCGTTGCTTTGTTGGTTCTTTTCTTTGATGCTTTTCCGAAGTGGCAAGTCCGCTTCTAAACCCCTCTCAAAGCCATCGAAATATGTCAATCGTGAGTCACTTTTGTGTGGATTCAAGTCCCTAACTGGGACTCCTGTCTTGTTGCGAGAAAGAAACTAGAATCATCCTCCATTCTGTAGGCACAGCTCCAAACACTGCACGGCTCTCTGCTGAGTCAAGTTAGAAAGATAGAGTCCGGTCGGAATTAATAACTTCAAAGTGAAATCAAATGACACCTCTTTCCATACGTTGTAATACAAACAGTAAACTGCAAACGATCAAAACATTTTTTTCCTCCCACAATGAGACGTCCTGCGCTAACTTGCAGCAGCCGGCTGAGTTCAGCTCAGAGGTATGGAGTGAGATTCATGCCAAAATGTCTGAAAGGAAATGCTTTGAACAAAAACTACAGATTTTGTTTATTTCTATTTATGTCCAGAGATCAAGGATCCAGTGATCAATTTCATATTTATTTACTTTAAGACTCCATAAAATGCTGTTGACATAGGAAAACCTGTAAAGCCTACTTTTAGTACACAGAAAATTCACAAGAGGTATCGATAAGAGAATCGTTAAGGAATCGGATCGATGAGCAGAATCGATAACGGCATCGATATCGATAAAATCTTATCAATGCCCATCCCTACCCCTAACAGCCACAGGAGATAAACGGCTGAAATTCAAAGCGTGCTTTGTTCGTTTTTGGTAACAGCTGGGTTAAGAGCATCAACTAGCTTATCTTATCACTTCTAAATCCTAAAAAGGTGCAGTCCTCCCCAGTGAATGTCACTAAAACCCTAAACTCGCACTCAATCCACAAAGTAACTCATTCCGGTACTCTACCAGATGTATAGTAAGCCATCATGCACTCTGTTTGTTCCAAGATCCCAGCACTTCCCTGCTATGCAGCATTACATAAGACCCCAGTACCTTCTGCCCAACTCATTGTAAAGTTACAAATCAGAGCTCACAGCGGTATACTGAGAATATCTGGCAGGAAGCCTCTTTCCCTTTTGTGCTCGTTTTTTTTTTTTTTTCTTTTTTGAGATGTACATGTGAGCTTCTGCCTTGTTTTCATGTTCTGCGAGGATACGTGAGGATGTGGTGGAGTGAAGTTCTGTGTGAGCCAGTTCAGACTCCTCACTTGCGTGACTACTTTGTGCCAAGTCAATACCAAGACAAGGGATAAAGGGGCACATGATTTGTAACAGCAAGGTGCACCCCGACAGATTCAAAAAAAAAAATAAAATAAAATAAATAGCTCGGCACATAAAACCACCATCACTCCATCACCACCAAATACGATTCGGATCTAACGCTGTTGGGTCAATAGGGACAGTAGATATCGACTTAAACCTGTGTGCAAACACATATATACACAATACACACAGCAGTTTAAATTGCACTCTAGCTTGTCCAGTTTGTTGCTAGCGTGCGCATGCATGTGTATTATCACATGATTTGGCTTCCAAAAGCAGGATAATCCTCAAAACCCTCAGTAATCTGGGTAAATTTTAGATTACTCTGTATCAGCAGATCAAAATAGGCTTCATTGCACGCTCAAATCTTCTGGGGTACATTTATCTCTTATCACATTAATTCCGTGCATGTGTGTGGCGGGAGTGGTAGCATCATTTGTAACGGGTTGTAAGGTGACAATGACTTATGAGGTAAGCGATTATGAGAGAAAATGTGCACAACAGCTTTTTTTCCTGCAGTATTTCTTGGTTAGAAGATCTGAAAGCTCTGGTTGTGTCCCAATGTGTCAGCAGCTCGGCTAAGTATGGTGGGGCCAAACCATTCAGAACTACAAACAAACATAAGAATTTTAAAATCAGTTCTAGCCCAAACTGGAAGCCAATGCAGAGCGTAAAGGACTGGGGTGATGTGGTCATATCATCATTATCTTTTTCTTTTGGCTGCTCCAATTAGGTCAAGTGTTTCCATCCCACCCTGTCATCTGTGTCTTCCTCTGTCACACCAACCACCTGCATGTCCTCCCTCAGCACATCCATAAACCTCCTCTTTGGCCTCCCTCTTCTACTCCTGCCTGGTGGCTCCATCCTCAGCATCCTTCTCCCTATATAGCCTGTGTCCCTCCTCTGCACATGTCTAAACCATCTCAATCTCGTCTCTCTGACTTTGTCTCCAAACTGTCCCACCTGAGCTGTCCCTCTGATGTCCCTTTCATTCCTAATTTTGTCCATTGTTGTCACTCCCAAAGAGAATCTCAACATCTTCAGCTCCGCCTCCTGTCTTTTTCTTAGTGCCACCGTCTCTAAGCCGTACAACACAGCTGGTCTCACTACTGTCTTGTAGACTTTCCCCTTCACTCTTGCTGATATTCTTCGGTCACAAATCAATTGAGTTGAGTTAATAGCATTTTAAAAAGGAATAATTTGCCCCATCTGTCATGCTTAGTTATCATGTTACTGGGTAACGTGTCATGGAATCCAATGAACGTCAACCTTATTTGAAATTTACTCTGGAGACCAAGCATTCAGCACAGTCAAAACTATTGCATTTATTAATCCTGTTAGGTCAACCAATAATTTGCATCACTTTTTACCAAAATTGGAGCAACTTTAACTCTAGACCCCTGTACAAACTGCAACTCACCATTTTTGCTGTTTTTACCCCATAACTCCTGAACATTCAGTCATAGACAGTCCAAACTATACCTTTTTGGAATTGCAATGATCAGACAAATAATGTGGTGTAGTTTTCAACATGATTGATGCATTTTTACATTTTGACATCTGTGTAATTCTTCATTGACCCCATAGGTCATTAGAGGTCAGTTCCAGGATGTCTCCATATCTGAAAAGTAACAGCAGTTAATTTAGAATGTCTGCCAAATCTGAGGCTTTTATCACAGAACGCAATTGTTTTGCTATGCTGCCCCGCTACAATCTGAATCCACTTCTCAACTAAGTTTCAGTGAAACTAACCAGAAGTCGGAGTACCCTCAAGTTACTTTGAAGTCATGACGCTACAAGTCCCACTGAAGTCTCAAGTCATCTCGCGATACAGACCAGTCAACCTGACTTGGGTGTTGGCAGTAACAGGCCAGTGTCCCGCTTTGAGAGTCACTTGCTGGGTTTCCTTCACAAATTTGCGCAAAAATTAAGTAATATATTCAGGATGTTGTCAAAATTACATTAACTGATAGAGTGTGATGGCTGGGTTCTTTCTGCTTGCCTTATCATTCTAGCAATGTTTTCACAAGAACTATAAATCCAATAGTTATGTCGACAGAATACGAGGTCTATTAGAAAAGTATCCGACCTTATTATTTTTTTCAAAAACCATATGGATTTGAATCACGTGTGATTACATCAGACATGCTTGAATCCTCGTGGGCATGCGAGAGTTTTTTCACGCCTGTCGGTTACGTCATTCGCCTGTGGGCAGTCTTTGAGTGAGGAGTCGCCCAACCTCTCGTCAATTTTTTCAATGTTTAGGAATGGCTCAGAGACTGCTGCTTTGTTTGATCAAAATTTTTTCAAAACTGTAAGGCACAACTGAGTGGACACCATTCGATAAATTCAGCTGGTTTTCTGTAAAAATTTTAACGGCTGATGAGAAATTTTGGTCTGGTAGTGTCGCCGTAAGAACGGCCCACGGCGCCTGACAGCGATCTGCGCTTCGAGGCGGCAGCGTCTCGCCGTTTCAAGTTGAAAACTTCCACATTTCAGGCTCTGTTGACCCAGTAAGTCGTCAGAGAACAGAGAACTTTCAGAAGAAGTCGGCATGAGGAGATTATTCGGACATTCCATTGTTAACGGACATTTTGTAATGAAAGAACGTGGGGGCAGAGTCGCATGTCGGGCCAGACCCGACCGCGGGGGGTCGCAACAGGAAAAACACCTCCGTTGGAAACCTTAACGGGCAAGTTGGAACATGCCCAAGCTGTTAAACAATGTCTCAGTTACTCACTTGTTGAAAGACATCAAAAGCCGCCTGAATTCTACAAATGGTTTTCAACACGGAGGTGTTTTTCCTGTCGCGGCGCACACAGATTTGCCGAGTCGTCACGGAAACGACTCGGCGAATTTGCGCGCGCCTTTCATTGAAAAATGTCCTTAAACAGTGGAATGTCCGCCTAAAGTCCTCATGCCGGCCTCTTCTGAATCTTCTCTGTTCTCTCACGACGTCCTGGGTGAATTAAGCCTTAAATTAGGATGTTTTCAGGTCGAAACAGGCCGACGACGGCGCCTGGAAGCGCTGCACGACGTCCCGCTCCGTGGGAAGTCCTTACACCGACAGAAACACCCCATAATCTCTCATCAGCCGTTAAACTTTTCACCAAAAACCAGCTTAATTTCTCGAATAGTGTCCACTCAGATATTCCTCACAGGTCCAGAAAAAATGTTGATAAAGCAACACGCGCCGTCTCGAGCAGCGTGTGAAACAAAGGGAATTCAGCCGAGAGGGCGGGACCACATCTCACTCAAGGCCTGCCCACAGGGAAATGACGTCAACGACACGCGTGAAAAAACTCACGCATGCGCACGAGGGTTCAAGCATGATTGGTGTAATCGCACGTCATTCAAATCCATATAGTTAAAAAAAAATAAAAGGGTCGGTTTATTATCTAATAGACCTCGTAGTAGGTCCTGCTAAATATTGCCATTTCTGTCATCTCATCACATAGAACAACATCGCTGTCTCTTCTTCTGTCCACACATACTGTATCATGTATTTTTAGAATGTCATGTGACTTTTTCTGCACCGAATCCCCTGAAAGACCACCTTATGTGAGCATCAAAACATTTTTTGGTGATATTTGAGGGTTTTTTTTAATTACATATTTCCTTTCAGTGCATTTTCAATTTGCGACTTCAAATTGCCTAATCTGGAGGGTAGCGGAAACCCACCTACTGTCATGTAATGCTCAAAGTAACTCTTTTAAATGGTCAATCTTACTTACTCTTCCCTACTGCGAAGGCTTATGCAAACCCTGTTTACTCCAAACAAATACCACTTCCTTTTGAGAGTTCCTTGTGATGGCATAAGGACACTACTTACACGAATCAATCGCAAATGTTTTGCTGATCAACATAAACTTTAGATCATTTCTGTAGCCCAATTGGTTGCGGAGATATCGCCGAAAAAATATTTTTCGCACCATGTTGTCGATGACCTTCACCTTTGTTTGATCATTTCCATCAGTTAATCACTGAGATAGCTTCCCAAGTAACACTCCCACCAAGTTTGGTTAAAATAGATCAAGCTGGGTTCTTTTTTTTGTTATCTTGTTCAGACACACACATACACAGGACCAATTGTTGAGCTGATAGGAAGCACAGAGCATGAATATTTCCTCAACTGAATGTACAGTAAAAATCATGTGCATATCAAAGATAAATAATATGTTCAACTGGGGAGCATGAAACATGTTTCGTGACCTCATTAATATCTTCTCAGTGGGCCTGGTGGCATTAAACAGAAGGCAACAGGAGTTAAGTTTTCCGAATCTTGGCAGAGATGAGCTGAGCCTCACCATAAAGCTGTGTGAATTTGTAATGCCGCAGTCTCATGGGAACAGCTTGGGGCCGTCAATTTCTCTTCCCTGTACCTCTGACTTGAGCTGTATTTTTTTTTTAACTACACTACAGAGCTGTCATGGCGATTCAAAGGCTCCCGGGGAATTGTTTTTCATGAACAATAGGAAAGTGAACACTTTCCCTCCTTGAGCTGAACTACGCTAAAGTAAGATTAAAGAGCATAATATAATATAAGCGAGGCTTTATGCTTCAGTTTTCATATCTGCAATTTGGTAATTTTAACATTATGAATGGACACATGAAGAAAGAGAGACTCATGGTGCATGTATGGATTGTGTTTGGAAGATAAACCTTAATTTTTCTGGTCACAAACAGGGTGGAGATCACACACAATACATATTTCACTCATGGTGTCAGCAACATGAGACTGAACTCACTCATGGTAATGGCAACATAACTTAACTAAACTGACTAAACCAATTGAACTACAAAATCACAATAAATCAATAACACTAACAACACTGTTAAACTAACATGAATCATAATAACATTAAAAACCCCAAAACACCGATCGCCCAAGGTGTATTTCAGTACAACATCCATTGTTTATTGGATCACTAAAATAGCTAATTTCTACAAAAATATTTGTCCTATCAACTTCCCATTTTTGCAACATTCATCCCTGATCAAAAATACATAAGCATGCCCATTGGCAAATCTCAGCTCTCCCTGGTTTTCTGTGATTGATGCCAAACACACACACACACACACACACAGGCCACTTGGCTATTATAAAATACATTATTATATGGTATGGGATTTTGTCAACTTCGGCTGTACCACATGCCGAGTTGACCGCGCGTGTGAAACGAGTACACCTCGCATGCAGCGTAGCGCTAGCTAATTGAGCGACGCCTTCTATCGATAATGACCAATCATATAACGCGATACACTGCCTACTTTGGCTATCAGTTTGTTGACAAGATGGCAGAAGACAGGTTTGTGTCTGTTAGCGACGCTGACTTAAAATGAATTTTACACGAAAAAGATGCGAAGAACACCCGCAGAAATACACAGTTAGCAGCCAACCTGTTTCGCAAGTACGTCACTGAAAAGGGACATGCACCCAACTTTGAAACTTATGATAGACGGATGCTTGACGGAGTACTCGGTCGATTTTACGTGGAAGCTAGACAGGCGAATGGTGAACTTTATAAGAAAACAAGCCTGATGACTCTTCATCATGGACTTAACAGGCATCTCCAGTCGATCGATGGGATGTCAGTTGGTGCAGTATGACAGTAATAATAAAGAGCTGAAACTTGAGATTGATTTTTCAGTTTTAGTATGTTTGACAAACTCCCAATTTTCTTGTTTACCATATAATAAAGCAGTTATAGACTTTTGATTTCGTTGAACCCCCATCCTGACCAGGTCCACATAATCACGGGTACACTGAAATCAAAAGTCTATAATTGTATATTATAGCAGATACAGAAAATTTACTGTGTGATAGAAAAGCTACGGTGCATCCGGAAAGTATTCACAGCGGTTCACTTTTTCTACATTTTGTTATGTCACAGCATTACAGTGGTACGTTCTAAAAATAACCCGCGATAAACAAACTCCGCGAAGTAGTCAGCGCTATTTTTTGCAATTATTATAGATGTTTTAAGGCTGTAAAACCCCTCACTACACACTTTATACACTTTTCTCAAACAGGCATTAACATTATCTCACTTTTCTCTCCTGTGTAAACACTCTCTTTTTTCTTCTGGGCGAGAAGATTAGAAACAGACACATGCAGAACTCTCCCTTCGCTCACTGCCTCTGGAGGTACAGATGCGGGACCTGCAAAGAATCCAAGTCCTCTCTCAGTGGCCACGGAGCTCTGTGGCTGCAGTCAACATCCGCATCAAAACAGCGAGCGTAGTCTCTGGACCTGTTGCCAGATTTGGCGCAGCTCTGCACAGCAGACAGGAGGGCAGTGTGAGTGGCCCGCTGCTGCGTTTACTGAGCCCACAGAAAGCGCATCGGAGGCAGTGAAAGCAATCGCGGTGATGCCGACCGGTGCCGCGACCGGCCCACCTGATAAGGACGCAGAACACAATGCACTGTTAAAAAAAAACATGCAAAATTGCACAAAAAAAATCTGCGAAACTGCGAGGCCGCGAAAGGTGAACCGTGTTATAGTGAGGGACCACTGTATTTCAAAATGAAGTAAGTTATTTTTCCCCTCAAAATTCAATTTACAACACCCCATAATGACAACATACGTACATCTCTATCTCTAGGTATCTCCATCTCTAGATAGATAGCTCTATGTCTCGTTAGATAGACAGATAGAATCTCTATCTCTAGATAGATAGATACATAGATAGATAGACAGACACTTCCAGTCAAATGTTTGGACACACATTTTCATTCAATTGAGTACCAAATATTCCAGAACATACTTGGGTCTGACAAGATGGCATCTGTCTTGGGTATAAACTGGTCACAGCGTAGTCCATGATAGCCCTCCTTACACCTGTGTAGACAGAAAGAGTTAAGATTAGAAGTAAACCAAAAGTACAATGGACACTATCAGCTGGAGAGACTTTCCAATTGAAAAAGTTGAGAAGAAGAAACCTAGATGAAGGTAAATGGATCATAAAGAGCTGAGTGCCCACTAAGGACTGAGGTGTTGGAGGGAGATACAGAGGGAACTGTCCAGATGGGTGGGGTGAGAAGAAAGAGAGGAAAGGGAAAATAGTTAGGCAGGCCTCAGCAAGGCCTGCAGCCTCAAAGATAGCACATAACTGACAGGAACACCAGGTCCCAGTGGAACAAATAGGGTACTGGGATGGAGAGCGCTTGGCATGATGTGCTCCATGCAAAATCTACAGTGGATTGGAGGCGGCCATAACCGGAGCACAACGTCCTGGAACCATCCAGATATTTGCCTTCATCGTTAAATAAATCTCTGCTGTATTGATACCTGAAAATCCCCCAGCAGCTGGCATTCACACTGAATACCAAAAAATTACGACACTTGAAGTCTGACTCTTCATGTTGCAATATTTCTGCTCTACCTGTTACAACACTGACTGCTGATTTTACTCTTGAAATTCTGTGCACATTTATGAAAGCAGTATCATGGACGCAATGTTTCTGTGTAGGCTCTCAGTCCAACCCAGTCCAGTCGAAGATTCAAGCTTCTCTACAGTATCATGGACAAAATGTATAATTTTCACCAACCTAGTAGGGCCGATAGCTTTCCTTATGGAGAAATAATCAAATGGAGGATGAAAAAGTATAAATAAATTAAAAAAAAAAGCTTATTAAAACATACTGAAATAAATTCATATGTACATACATTTGCAACATGAAAAGGGGCACAGTTTATTTACATGTACCAAGTATTGTTTGGGCTATTTCTGTATATCTACATTTATTTTTTCCTTTGTTAGTTAATAAATACATTTTCAACAAGGGGCATAATTGCATTTACTTATACATTTTGCAGTTTACAGTTTGCAATTTATTTGTTCATTTCCACTCAAATATTATTTGGGCAATATCTGTATTTCTACTTTTTTACATACATTTCCATGAATCAGCTATAGTTTGGGCCATTTTGGTGTTTTCACATTTATTTACGTCCAGATTTATTTCTTAATTTCTATGCATGTTTGGGTCAGTTCTGTACAGTGCATCCAGAAAGTTTTTATAGCACTTTGCTTTTCCACATATCACAACAAATTATGTTACAGCTTTATTCCAAAATGGAGTAAATTTAGTTTTTCCCTCAAAATTCTACACACAGCACCCCATAATGACAATGTGAAAAAGTTTTTATTTTTTTATTTTTGAGATTTTATTTAAAAAAACAACAACTAAGAAATCACATATACATAAGCAATCACAGCCTTTGCCACCAGCACCATGCTGTGGAGATGTTTTTCAGTGGCAGCAATGTATAGAGACATCCTGGATGAAAACCTGCTCCAGAGCACTCTTGACTTCAAACTGTGAAGAAGATTCATCTTTCAGCAGAATAATGACTCTAAGCACACAGCCAAGATATCAAAGAAGTGTCTTCAGGACAACTCTGTGAATGTCTTTGAGTGGGCTAGCCAGAGCCCAAACCTGAATCCAATTCAGCATCTCTGGAGAGATCTGAAAATGGCTGTGCCCAAAGATAGGTACATCAAGCTTGTGGCATCAAATTCAAGAAGTCTTGAGGCTGTAATTGCTGCCAAAGGTGCATCAACAAAGTATTGAACAAAGGGTGTCAATATTTCATGTAGACATGATTTCATTTTTTCTATTTTTTTAAAAAATTTGCAAAAATTTCAAAAAACCTTTTTCGTGTTGTGAGTAGATTTTTGAAGGGAAAATAGTTTACTCCATTTTGGATTAAGGCTGTAACATAAAATGTGGAAAAAGTGAAACGCTGTGAATACTTTCTGGCTGCACTGTAACAATAATAATAATAATAATAATAATAATACATTTTATTTATAATGCACTTTACATTTACGCAATCTCAAAGTGTCTCTCAAAGTGCAGACTTAATTAAAATGAGAAACAAGGCATTTTGTACACTGCATTTCTAATTTTATAAATCAATATATTCATACAAACATTCTGAACATGAAAATGGGCATAATTGCATCTAATGTTATGATGCATGAGTTTTTGCAATACATTACTGTCAGAAAAACCTGCTGGCATTGATAAGGAGGAATAACAACTGAGGTACACAATTCTGATGGACTAAATAAGTTAGAACTTCTTCTTGATTCCCATCTCTATTTGTGTTTCTGTAACTTCATGTAAAAGCTTTTTCATCTGGACATCAGTAACCCAACTAATTTGTAATGATACAACTTTCAAAAATTTATGACATTACAAATTTGTATCATTAATAAAATCAATTATTAAATAATTGATTTTAGGGAAATATATACCTAATTTCTTCAGTGTGTTTAGTACTGCATTATTTTTAATCCTCACACAATATTCCCGGGTGTGTTTGTTGGTTAAATGGTCTATGTTTGTATTCGGGTCTGACTGATATGGATTTTTGGGGGGCCGATACAGATACCGATATTATGGAGTGAAAAAAATGACAACACTGATGAATCAGAAAACATAAAAATATCAATGATTCCTAACTGTTCACTATCAAACCCTTATGACAAAGAAATGTAATTGAGGCTTGATGTTTTACAATTTAAACATGAACTTTATTATTATAAATATAATCATGACCAACAATCAAATCATGCTGCTGTCACTAGGACTGGCAGTCATTGTGTCACATCACTCAACATTTGTATAAAATAGACTTTTGTTTATTTTGTCCCTGGCAAGCTGGCGGTCACTTTGCCTCTGTGGCTTGTAGCTAATGTAATCAAAGGGGTGATGGGGATCCTAGCCATGCTTAACAACATGGTAAACAATGCTGTTGGAGCACCCTTTGATAGACAAATTAAATAATGACAATTTCTAAAAGCTAATGTTTTTACTGCATTGTTTAATAGTGGTGGCCAAGTGGTTAATGCGCTTGGTTTCAGTTCAGAAGGTTCTGGGTTCAAATCCCACCCCTGCCACATTTCTCCATGTAATGTGGAGTCGCGTCAGGAAGGGCATCCGGCGTAAAACTTGTGCCAATTCAACATGCAGATCCACCTTGGATTTGCTGTGGCGACCCCAAGTGCAAAACAAGGGAGCAGCCGAAGGGACTTACTTACTTTTTGTTTAATAGCTAAAATAAAAACTGGTTTCACATCTGCAAAAATAACGCTGATACTGATATGTTTGCAAAATGTTCATATCGGCTGATAATACTGCAAAACCGATCTACTGGTCAGGCTCTAATTTTTATATCACATTTCCATCAGATGTAGATGTTCAAAGCACTTTACAATGATGCCTCACATTCGCACACACACCGATGTCAGGGTGCTGCCAGGCAAGACACTCAACCGCATCCACCAGGAGCAACATGGAGACTGAGGCCTTCGCCCAAGGGATCTAACTCATTTTTCTGTCTGATGGGGAAGTGAACATTGAGAGTATCCAAGGAGAACTACCGGTGTAACATCTTTACCCGCCTTGCTCTGTACTGTGCGTGTGCATACTGCCTCACCAACAGGGACATTTCGAAGTCTTCAAATTGTGCAGCGCCGTTTTCCTCTATCTGATTGCACCGTTTATTCCAACATCGTCAATATTTGCAACCCAAGTTCTCAGTTCTATCTCATTTATTCTTCCACACGGGCCAATCAAAAGATTAAATTTGCTCTTCGACAGTTAAAACTAAAGTATGCAAAGTTCCGATGTACTTACTGTAGCTCAAGTTTGGAACAACCCTAGAGAATAGTTTGGTCATCAAAGAGGAACGGAGCACATTTGCAATAGCAGCCATGCTGCACATACATTCAAAGCACTGATCCATCCCTTTCCTCTCTCCCAAGGCTTTGCGGAGACAATTTAGGGATTTACTTTGGTGTGTCTGCTTCGACATAAACTTCTGCATGAGTGACTCTTATGTCAGAGTTGTCTCCATTTTCTCTATTCCGTCACTCACCGACATATTGCAGGTTTTCCGAGGAGATTTAGGCACATTATCTGTCAATATCTGTTCACTGCATTTCCACTACTGTCACACTTCCCAGATAATGTTTTGGAAGAGTGACTGTCCAACTGTGTGCCAGCGTGGCTTGAGCTGATAGTGTGAAGAAAAATGGTATTTAAAAAAATAAAAATGAGCCCAGAATAACTGAGTGAGAGATCACACGATTGTGTTAAGGCCTGTGACAAAGCTAAACTGTAAAGTGTTATTGCCCTGTGCCGAGCTCAGTTGGAGTGTCGAGGTCCATCTGTTTCCTCACATGGAAAAAGAATAAGCCTCAAATTTCTTTTACAACACAAAACCGGAGCAGCTGAAATGCACTTTACCTTTCAAGGCTATTTTTTATATGTGTTTGTGCACTTGCAGATTTTGGAGCAAATACGGGCACCTTTGAAAACTTGCAGAGAGCTGCACAGAGATCTCTACTAATGAAAAGAAAAATAAATCCCCCTTTAAAAAAATCTCATTTATGTATGATTTGTGACAACTTATTAGGTCTCGACGGATTTTCTTACATTAGATTTATAATTCTTTCTAATAACGCTGTCAGGTTTCGGTCCTGTTTGTGTTCCTGTTTTTAATTTTCCCCTTTTCTTTTCCTTCCATTTGCCCCATTCTTGATTTGTTAGTTGTTTTTATTTTTGTCACTTGATTATTCTCATTCTAGTTCAGTTCTGATTATTCCTGGTTATCCATTATTCTTTGATTCCTGGTTTTGGTTTTTTATTGTATTTTTGGTTCAGTCATTTATTGCTTTTCTTTCTGTATGCATGAGTCTCTAGTTCCGTTCCTGGTTATCATTTATTTTATTTGTCATACATGTTATTTAAGCATAACTTCCTGCAGCTTAACAGCTCCAAGACAGAAGCCATCCTTGTCGGTACCCCACACCAGGTTCGGTCAACTTCCATAACCAGCATCTCCTTCTCTGGCCAAGACATTCCCCTTGTCACTTCAGTCACCAACCTGGGTGTTAGAATGGACCCTCACCTGTCATATGAGGCTCACATCAAGCATCTGTGTAAGACCTCCTTCTACCACCTCAGGAACATCGCCAAACTCTGACCTATACTTACTCTGCCAGATGCGGAAAGGCTCATCCATGCCTTTGTCTCCTCCAGGTTGGACTACTGCAATGCACTCCTCATCGGGATCCCTAGCAAAAGCATTCAGAAGCTCCAGTACATCCAAAAGAGTGCTGCTAGGATCCTGATGAGGGTGCGTGAATACGATCACATGACCCCCAACCTTAAGTCACTCCACTGGCTTCCTGTCACATTCAGGATTGAGTACAAGGTTTCCCTCCTCACTTATTGCTGCATCCATGGTAATGCTCCCCCTACCTCAAGGAGCTCCTTAACCCCCAAACTGTCACATGCAACCGCCGCTCTGGAACTACTAAAATCCTAAAACACCCCAGGACCAAGCTTCGGACCATAGGAGACCGGGCTTTCTGCTCGGCTGCTCCCAGGCTGTGGAATGCTCTCCCTGAGCATCTGAGAATGCCACAGTCTGAACATTCCTTTAAACAAGGACTGAAAACCAATTTATTAATTAGAGCTTTCTCTTAGACCTTTTATAATTGATCCTATCATTTTTACCTCATCATTTTGCCATGTTTCGTGCGGTTGTTATTTATGGTTTTATGTTTTTAATTCTAGCATTTAATGTTTTAATGTTTTTAACCTGTAGCACTTTGAGATGATCGAATGTAAAGTGCAACATAAATAAAATGTATTATTATTGAGATGATCGAATGTAAAGTGCAACATAAATAAAATGTATTATTATTATTATTTTGTATTTGTTATCTTCGGTAGTTATTATGTATTCTTTGGTTTTGCTTCTTATTTATCTTCAGTGTCTCTTGGTCTGGTTGTGTTCTATTTTCCTGGGTTTTAGTTTTGGTTATCATTTTTGGTATGTTTAGTTATTCATTGCATTATTCTGTAGTCACTGGTTTTGTTTCTGCTCGTCTTGTATCCTCTGTTTAACTTATAGGATGTTTGCCATGTTTATTGTATTCACGTTATGTATCACTCAGTATCTTTCCCGTTCTAGTTTTGGTTATGATCAGTAGTTTTCTTGTTTTCCACTTTTTAGACTAGTCACATTATTTCTTGTTTGGCCCCTTTTGTTTTGCTCACATTAACTATTGTCTGCCTTAAGCACGTCACATTTTTCCACCGTTAGTTTTCCAGTGACTTAGTTCTCTTGGTTCTATCTGCTTTGTGTTTTCCTTCCCTCACACTCTTGCGCCTGATCCTCATCTGTCCCCACGCCCTCTTCCCAGTAACTCCTCCCATATGTGCAGCTTATTTTCCAATCATGTCCTGTTCTATTTAAGTCCATTGTGTTCACATCCTCACTGCTCGTTCGTTGTACTTCAGCATCTTCGTCCCAGCTCTGTTTATTGCCTTTTGCCTTTAGCCTGATTGCCACCCTGTGTTTGACCCTGGCTTGTTTTTTGGACTTTGTCTTTGTCTCACCCTCTGATCTCTCTGACACCGTGTTTCTTTTGTTTGACCATGCCCCAGCCTCTTGTTCTTCTGTACCTCTGCCAGGCCGACTGCCTAACTGTGTACCGTACCTCAATCTGTGATTTTTTTTTTAGATAAAGCCTTTTTTACTCTAACAACTGTGTCCGCGAGTCCTGCATTGGTGCCCAGGCACCCAGTGTCTGCAATCATGACAAACGTGCTACAAATATAATGTCCTTCCTTTCACAGTTGTAGCTGTCATGCACTTGCACTATGAGCTTGAACTGAATTATACACTGCCAAATCACAAATCAAGTCACCTCAAAGTGCTATACAACCCATTCCATGAGGAAGCACACTGGTGGCAGCAATAAGGAAAAACTCCCCCTGCAGTTTCTGATTACAGGAAGAAACCTTAAGCAGACCAGAATGAGTGGGGGTATCATCTGCTATGGCCATTCTAACAAGGAAAAAAAAAAATCAAGGCACAACACATATTTGACATAACAAGCAGTCACAAAATAAGTAAAAAAGAACCAGCAATGTTGTAACTAAGCAACCACGTGTGACTTATTATTTGCACAACGGGGTAGTTGACTACACATCAATGAGGTGCAGATCAGAATCCCAGAGAAAGAGACAAGGCGAGTGAGTCAAGGCGCAGTGCCAACGATGAAGAGGTCCCAGAACTCACTCCAAAAACAGCAGAACCTCCAATCTGCCAACAAGGCACATTGTTACTGACCAGCAAGTTCTTCTGATCTGAGGTTCCTATGTATCCTGTGCATCTATTGATGTTTACTGATCATGGTGCACGACTGTGAACAAAAAGGTGCCGTTTGAGCCTGTGACCTTATATCCACTTCTTCTTGCATGAACAGAAGTAATGAGGGCCGACATCTGCAGTGCTTTTTAAGGTAAGTTAAGAACTGTCTGGATTGTTTTTAACTGCTTTTACTGTCACGCACTTTGTTGTGTGCTGTGGTGTTGATGGAGAGATGCGTTTGTCTAAGATAACAGGTGTGTGATTAGTGTTTGTGATGTTTTTTTGTATTGAAGCACAGGTTATTATGCACAATAAAGATGTATTATCAAGTGTCTACATTTTCCATTCAAACCATGTTTAAAATTCAGATCCCCTGTGAAAGGTGAATCCCCCCACCCCAATTAGTCATGTGAGGGTTCCTGATCATTATGTACTTTAAATACCAAAGATAAACTGTGCTGGAGTTTGGACCAGGCCTTTGCTGGCCTATGGCGTAAATTCTTTCTACTAAAAGATGATATGAACATTGCCAGCTCTGCACTAGTCTGACGACACCTCATTTCTAGACAAATACACCACTGGGCACGTAGATGAAATATGCTTGGTACTTAAAGAACATGTACACCAGGCATGGAAACTGCAACTGCGTCAGGAAAGTAAGAATGACTGTAGGATTCTGATGTGCGCTCTTTTGCACTGGGTGGTAGACAGGCCCTTAGGGTGGTCTCCCATTGACTATTTTTTTGCCCCAATTTACATCCTGATTTCAAAATTGAGGAAATTGGGCCTGGTATATTTTTTTTTACACTAATTGACAAAATTTGTACTGCCTACTTTTTTATATCCCCTTACATTCAACTGTAATGTATTGTGAAATATATTAAAAAAAAATTGTTGAATAGATCTGAGTACTTATGATTGGTAATCTCTACTTCTCCATATTCACATTTTGTGCATTACAATGTAACCAAACCTCCCAAATTTTTAAAACATTCTCGATTGATCACATTTCCACAATGTTAATTTTACCAAAAAATAGGCCCATTTGCAGAGCCTGCTTAAGTATCCATTTATATATTTTTTTAAGGGGCCAAAAACATGTACAATTGGGTGTCAAAAATCAGCAATGGGAGATCACCATCAAACCTTCAGAATATTGTTGTGGACAGTACGGAGGTCACGAAGATGTTCACCAACATTCTGCTTCTAGTTTAACTGACGTTAAGTTAAACCAGGCAAACTCATGTATAAAGTTTCCAGTTTCCAAATAAGAATGATAACTGAAGACTTAAACTATCAGCTATACCTGAAATAATCAAGTACTTTGCATATTACCCAGAAAGGAGAACTTTATTCAAATCTACATTTCTGAAAGAAATGAAGCGTAGCATTTGTTCTGGCAGTAGACTCATGAATCAGCTCCTTATTCAATCAGCTAACTGAATCCAGCTGTGCACTTTAATCCAAAGCAGCTGTTTCTAATTAACATCACTGGAACAAATATGATGCAGGCTTCACCGTTAAAAGGTCATTGTTTTACTCACTACCTTCTGTTTGCAGTTGCTGCCTGAAGGTCCCTCCGCTACCCCTGTCTGTCACGAGGGATGGGCTCCACACCCCCTGCCTCTTTCATCGGCGGGATCCGAGAAACACAGTGCAACGGGAACCAAAGCCAATACGAACATTGTATATTATAACAAGTTGTGTATTAAATTACTTTTCTTTAAGCAGCTGAGGCTTCGGGTAGAACAACATACTGCCATTTATATAAAGGAAGATAAATTGGTAAAAGAATCATGGAAGGAAAATGGTCAATGGTGTGTGGGCCAGAAAATACGTTTCAAAAGCTGAAAATCTCTGTACCATTTGTTGTGATCAGCATGCCCATCACGCTGGAGGGCATAATGCCTGATATAGTCATTTTGTGTTATGCAGCAGTAAAAATCTCACTTACTGCAACTTTAAGTCGTCAAACTCATTACCGCTCAGTTGATGTGTGAAGAAATACCAGTGAGCTGAAGCCTCGAAACACTGTGCCGTCTCAAATCAGATTTCACATCGAAAGTAATAAACACACACTGATGTACACAAAATCACCACCGTTCTTGGCTGACGCAACAGGGCGGGAGAAAGAAAAAGAGTCTCTCCTACTTAAAGTTAAACCCTCATAATCGGCTGGGAAAATAAGTCAAACCACTATTTTTCCAAAGCCCCCTCTTTTATAACACAAACTGACACAAAAATGAGTACGTATCTGTGGCATCCTGCTGAGCCTGCAAATAAAGCTACAGCCAACAGCAGAGCCGGTGGTCACACAAAAAACAAAACATGAAATAATCACCCATAATAGGGACAACAGGGAAAGATCGCACCATGACAACAGATTCATTAGCAACAAACGCAGACGCAGCATTTACACCCAACACTAAAACTATTTTCAGCGTTTTGTTTAGATGCTCTTTGTACTCCAGCCCTGTCCTCACTTTCACAGGTAGTGTGCGTCCCAGAAGACCACTGACTGTAACGTGACAAACCAGAGTGTGACGATCAAAGTGGTTCAAGAATGAATCTAAGACATGGTTTGATGATGTACTGGGACAGACTTGTGCCATATGACCTATGCAAAAATAACAGTAGCACACCCAAAATGTATATAATTTAGCAGAACCTTGGCCCTCCAAGGAAGTGTCCCAGCGATGTCAGGACATGGCGCCATTACACGCTGCAAAAAATGCAAGGGTTTACAAAAGTATGTCAACGGCCACAATGGGATAAAGGAATTTTTAAGCATCAAGAAAATTCTTCCATGGTTAAAACAATGAGGAATATCCTGGTTCATCCTCCCTGGCCTTCCACAGTTTTCCAAGGTATGAACAATGAGGATGTGACAAAAACTGTGAAACTGAAAAACCAGAATTTTTTACATGTATCTTGCCATTGGCTGTGAACTGTTTTATTCTACTTCTGTCTCCATCTAATCCTGTCCTCTGTATCTTCCTCTTGTCACTCTAACCGCCTGCATTTCCTCCTCACCACACCCATCAAAGTCCTCTTTGGCCTCCTCCTTCTCCTCCCTCTGACTGCATCCTCGGCATCCTTCTCACAATACGAGGGCTGTCCGTAAAGTATAGGTCCTTTTTATTTTTTTCAAAAA